>NC_056742.1:339209741-339306509 GCF_019279795.1 Protopterus annectens | reverse complement strand
ATATGTGTGTATATATATATATATATGTATGTATATGTGTGTATATATATGTATATATATATATATATATATATATATATATATATATATAATGTGTGTATATATATATATATATATATATATATATATATATATATATGTATATATAAAATCAGTAGGGGCTTAACATCTCAGCTTTGGCCGGCTAAGATCTATAGTTGATTTGATGTTATGTGATCCTATTTCGCCTACATTCTGACTGATGGGTTCGACTCGGCACGCTTATGCCAAAGAGCGAAGTCTCTTATTGGCTGAGCTTACTATATCCCAGGATGCACCACTACCAGTCCCCCAGATCTCGTTTGCCGCTAACCTGCGAAGACGTGGTCTCGAGCTGGCTGAGCTGAGTAGTAATTTACTAACTTTTTCTGTCAGTTTTTTGCTGTTTTTGTCTTAAAAAGCTGTTTTAACGGCTATTCTTCTCTTTGTGTGTGTTTGGGTTTGTTAAAGACTTGTTGTGTGATTGGGTTGAGTTTGGTTTAGGCCCCCTTCATCTAGGGCCTTCCCGGTCAGTCAACCCTCCTAAAACCTTTCAAGGTTTCAAAGTTCCTTGTCATTTGCGCTTTTAAGCGATAACTGTAAGCCTATATTTAGGTGGTGTCAATCAGAAAGGCAGTAATTGTATTTTTTCCTGTCAAAAGATTACTGAAATTGTTGTACCATAATGTCTCAGAATCCTAGGCCTTCGGGCTTTAAAAAATGCACAAAATGTAGTTTCAAAATGTCCATCACAGACTATCACTCGCTCTGTGTGTATTGTTTGGGTGCAAAACACTTACAGGAGTTATGCAGCGTGTGTCACGCTTTTTCCTCAAGGGTCCTCCAGGAGAGGAAAAATAAATTGATTCTTAAGGGGTTAATTAAACCTTCTTTTGAAGAAGCCTTGGCATCCTCTCCTTCTCCGGCTAAAAAGAAATGGGCGTCAGTTCCAACCAGTCGCTCGGATCCGACCGCCAAAAGATATAGGCAGGCCTCTCCTTGGCTCAAGGACTTGGGCCGAGGTCGGAACGGTCTGCCTCGATGCCACCAGTCTCGACTCCTCTGGCTTCGGAGCCGATGGCTGGGGCATCGAGGCGGGTTACCGTCGGCTCCACTGGTCTCGAGCCGACAAGGGTCGCCCGCTCAGACACTTCTCCTCGGCGCCGAAGTCCACCTCGGCACCGATGGAATCTGGTGTGTGTATTCCTTGGCGCCGATAGTCATCGAGTCACCTCGGAGCCGGTCCCCTAGTCCTTTGGGGCCGTTGGAGGCCGTCTCGAACCCGTTCAGTTTCCTCTCGGTCTTCGAGGATGTCAGATTCTGATATAGACAGGGTGCTCCAAAGGCTGTTCCAGTCCCCAGTCTTCCAAAATTTGTTTCGGTTCCGACCCAGTTGGCTTGAGCCGATGACCCTGACCCACCCATTGCCATTCCTCCTCCGACTGCTTGGCTCCGCGGAGCAGGTGCTGTTGGAGCCGGTGGAGATCTTAGGGTCAGCTCCGACCCTTACTCCAACCCGGGCCTTCGGGTCCGAGTTTGGTACACGGACTTCTTCGGCTGGACCCGGGGGTGATGTTTGGGACCTATGCTGGTTCCGAGCCTCCCTCGGTGCTTGCTGGGACTTCAATCGGCTATCATGGCTCCGGGGACCGGACACTCCCAGGATTCTGGGGGTCCGGCTTTCAGAGCCATGAGGAGTGCCTTGGCCAAGTCCTCTAAGGCCATCTCTCCGGCTTTACCGGCACCTTCCCTGGGCGTGGAGACTGGGTCTTTGGCAGTTCCCTGTCCGTAGTCAGCGGAGCCCCTGGGCCTGAGGTTACCCCCATTGGGGTTCCTCCTCCTGAGGGTTCTTCGGAGTTGTCTTCGGAGGAACCCCCAAGGAAGAGATCGTGCAAGAGGAAGCACGTGGACTCCCGCGAGTCTATTACATCGGACACTGATCTTGATGATGCAGAGGGGTCCCCGAAGTCGTCCTCGGATGATGTCTCATTTGCAGACATCTTAGAGATCCTCAAACAACGAGGCGGCTGGATATCCAAACCCCCCTCTGCTGATGAGTCAGTGCTCCTCAAGGCCTTTGGGGCTCAGCCCTCCGCCTCCTGGGTGTCTCCGCCCTTCGACGCGCTTCTGGATTTAGTTTGTTGCAAGGCGTGGGAACATCCAGATACCGTGGAACCAGTCCATTCTCGTCCAAATAAATTTTTGTCTGCTCCCCCCAAGAAGGAGTTCCTCACTAAAGGCGTGGCTGTAGATGCCATGGTGGTGGCATCTACTACACAACAGGACGTGGCAGAGGCTTCAACGTCCGTCCATCCTCCTAATAAGGAGTCTAGGAGTATGGACAGGTACGGGAAGCGCACCCTGACTTCAGCGGCCTTTACTTTAAGGTCTCTGAATTATTTGGCACATTTTACCAGGCTTCAGAGGGATCTGGTCAAGGAGTTGTCAGATTCCGTCTCGGGTAACCTACCTGAGCAGCTAGCCCAGTCGGTTAGCTCTCAGTTGGCTATCCTTACGTCAATTTCTAACTCGTCCATGAGGCTCATTTCCTATGCGGCCGAAGGGCGGGTAGAGCGGCAGGCACAGGCGTGGCTCTCACGGAGACAAGCCTGGCTCCGCTTGTCAGTTCGGAGGCCTTCAAGTCTTCCTTCGCCGACGCTCCCTTTGATGGGTCCTCCTTGTTTGGACCCAAGGTTAAAGACACCCTTACCCGCTGTGAGCAAGAGGGAAAAACTTTATCTGCCGTAGGTGCCCGTTATTCCACTCCCTTTCGGCCTTACCCCAAGGCTAAAGGGAATGTGGTTCCATAAATCTCGTAAGTTTTCCCCCCAACAGCAGGAAGATTCCCCTTCCAGAGGCAGAGGACGGGGAAATTTTTCAGGGAGACGCCGTCCCAGAGGCGGCAGAGGGCCCGCAATTCTGGAGACCGCGAGTCCTTTCGTGGCTCTTCAGCCTCCCACACATCATGAGGGATTGCCCGGCTGTGCTGCTCGAGCCAGTCGGGTGTCGTTGCCAAGCACCTAAAAGCCTGGGAGTCAATCACTTAGGACAGATGGGTGCTTGGATCATTGCCGGAGGTTACACCATCCCATTCACATACTCACCCCACCGTCCAAAAATCCCGGACCCACCACCCAGTCAAAGGGAAATGGCAGCCGCAGAAGCTTTAAAGCTGCTAGAAAAGGAGTCATCCAACGGTCCCCACAGACCAGATCGGATCAGGAAATTACTCCAGGTTCTTTTTAGTGCCAAAAGACAGGGGACCTGAGACCAATATTGGATCTCAGCAGACTGAACCAATCCGTCACGAAATCCAAATTCGAATGGTCACGTTACAATCCATTCTCCCATTGTTGGAGAAGGATGTTTGGATGTGCTCCATAGACCTCAAGGACGCCTATTATCACATACCGATACATCAGGCGTCCAGGAGGTATCTGCGCTTCAGCCTGGGAGTCAGTCATTACCAATTTTGTGCTCTGCCCTTTGGTCTCACCACAGCCCCCAGGGTGTTCACCAAGTGTTTGGCAGTAGTGACGGCTCACCTGAGAAGTCTTGGATTCCAAGTGTTTCCCTATCTGGACGACTGGCTCCTGACTGCCACCACCAGGCATCTACTAATGGACAACCTCAAAGCCACCATCTCCTGGGTGCTACCCTGGGGATTACATTCAATTGGTCAAAGTCTGTCTTGCTGCCCTCTCAACGCATAAGGTTCATAGGAGCAGAGATAGACTCAAGATTGATCTTGGCGTCTTTCTTCCTGCCGAAAGGATCCAAACTTTACAGGGCCAAGTTCAAGCTCTAATCTCGAGATCCAAAGCCCCAGCCAGGATGGTTCTACAAGTTTTAGGCTCAATGTCTGCCACGGTTCTTTTAGTTCCTCTGGCAAGATTGCACATGAGGATTCTTCAGTGGCTATTGTCAACTCAATGGTCCTTTCAGGATCTTTCCCTCAATCATCACATCATGATTACGGAAACATGCAAACGGGACCTTCGCTGGTGGCTTCAGACATCCAATCTGAATCAAGGAAGCCCCTTTGTTATTCCCTCTCCAGTGGTTACCCTGACGACAGATGCCTCCCAGATAGGGTGGGGGGGGCATTGTCTGGGCAGGCTAGTTCAGGGCTCCTGGCTTCCAGACGAAGCTCTTCTCCACATCAATGTGTTGGAGATGAGGGCCGTACTTCTATCCCTACAGGCCTTACACAAGTTTCTTCCTCAGGGCATCATCGCCATCCACACAGACAACAAGTCGGTGGTCTGGTATCTGAACAAACAAGGAGGGACCAGATCTTACCCCCTTTGCAGAGAGACTATGAGAGTGTGGGAATGCGCTGTAGCTACCAACCGCTTCTTGGTAGCGACCCACATTCCGGGAAAATCGAATATATTGGCAGACAAATTGAGCAGGACAATTCTCTCTCCTCACGAGTGGTCTCTAAACCAAACAGTAGCAGCTCAGGTTTTCAGGAGATGGGGGACGCCGTGCTGCGACCTATTTGCAACTCCTCTAAACACCAAGTGCCAAAGGTTCTTCTCCTTGATCCCACATCAGGGAGTACCAGCTATGGATGCTCTAGCACAACCTTGGCCAACAGGGCTACTTTATGCCTTTCCTCCGATTCCACTTCTCTCCAAAGTCATTCAAAAAGCTTCTCAATTGGGATCCGCAATGATACTGATTGCCCCATATTGGCCTCGTCAGGTATGGTTTCCTTACCTGAAGAAGCATGCGGTGGACGATCCGTGGACTTTAGACCTAATTCCGGACCTGCTAATTCATCAGTCGGGACATCAGCATCAGTCCCTTCGATCTTTGAAGTTGACAGCTTGGCTCCTCCACTTCCGACTTTAGTCAGAAGTCACACACTAGACCCGGAAGTTGTTCACATTTTATCTTCGGCCCACAAACCCACCACTAACAAATTGTACATCAGTAAATGGAAGAGGTTTGCTATCTGGGCTCAACTCAAGGGCTTAGACCCTATCACTGCTCCTATCCCAGAGGTTTTGAAATTCTTAACATCCCTGTTTAATCAAGGATCTTCTGTCTCTACTATTAAAGTCCAACTAGCGGCTCTCTCTAAATTCCACGAATCCATGGATCCTCCATTGATGAGCAGCAGACTATGCAAAACTTTCATTAAAGGTGCGGGTCTGTTAAGACCCCAGTTTTTCATCCTGCGCCTCCGTGGGATCTTGATTTGGTGCTTCGCGCATTAACATCTTCCCCTTTCGAACCGGCTGCTACATGTGAGCTAAAATATCTGTCTTGGAAAACTGCCTTCTTAGTTGCAATTACTTCTGCAAGAAGAGTTTCAGAGCTTCAAGCCCTGTCTATTAAACCACAGTACTTGATTTTCCACAAGGATAGAGTATCACTTAGGCCTAATCCATCCTTTGTCCCAAAGGTCTGTTCTAGTTTCTGTCTCCAACAATCTCTAGAGCTACCAGTTTTCTTCCCAAAATTCTCCAATGAAGCAGAATACACTCTCCATAAATTGGATGTTCACAGGCAGTTACGCTTCTATTTGGACAGGACTCAGCAACTTCGTAAGTCAGACCAGTTGTTTGTGTCCTTCTCAGATAATAAATTGGGTCAAACCATCACAAAAGCTACTATCTCCAAATGGATCAGAGATTGCATAACTCAGGCTTATTCTTCTTGAATAAGCAACTTACAACATCTATCAAAGCTCATTCTACCAGAGCTATGGCTACTTCTATAGCTTTTCATTCCAAGCTCGCTATATCGGAGATTTGTGCTGCGGCTACTTGGTCCAATCCGCACACTTTCATTTCCCACTACAAATTGGATGTGGCATCTAAAGGACGAGCATCATATGGTTCCACGGTACTCAGGAGTGTTTTCCAGTGAGCCACCCAGGATTCAGGTGCTAGGGACGCTGTCCCATCAGTCAGAATGTAGGCGAGATAGGATCACATAACATCTTTTAGTTATGTACTCACCATAACTTCAGATGTTTGGGATCCATCTCGCCTACATTCCTAATACCCACCCTCCTTCCCCCTTCCTTGGAGATCAGAAGAGATTGAACGGTTTTGAGTTCTACTGTTTATCTTGTTCATCTGACGATGTTATATAAGCAGGGCGTGCATGTGTGCATGTATGCGGACAAACTAGATCTGGGGGACTGGTAGTGGTGCATCCTGGGATATAGTAAGCTCAGCCAATAAGAGACTTCGCTCTTTGGCATAAGCGTGCCGAGTCGGAGCCGAGGGATCGGCTCCAAACCCATCAGTCAGAATGTAGGCGAGATGGATCCCAAACATCTGAAGTTATGGTGAGTACATAACTAAAAGTTTGTGTTGCATTGAATACTAACTGAAGTGGAAGTTTTGAGAGTGTTTTTTCAGTTAGTTCCCCACCCCATCCTCCTTGTTTCTGTTTTGGCGTTAATCTTGGTGACTTTGAAACTGCCTGCCCTTCTTGTAAATTTGTGTTTGGATACTCTTTCTGGGCCCATCTCATTTGCTCACTCAACTTAGTGCAGTGAGATCATAATCTGATTTCAGGCACTCCTACTGTGTACAAAGAGAGCATCTGGGAAACAAAAAATGTTAAGCTTTTTTCCTGCCTTTCCTGTAAGTGGTCTAGACTGTTTGTAGGCTTCTGAGCCCCCAAGCCTTTCTGTGTTTGAGGGAAGCATTCTAGCTTAATTTAGATGTCCTTCAAGGATGCATCTGCAGTCATAACATATGGGTTGTCCTGCCTCAGGCAGCCCTTCGGTCAGCCGGATTCCAAAGTCTGGGTCTGGCCTCGGCTGATGTCGCACTTTCCCCGACGTCAGAGCTTCTGGGGTATAAAGGCATCAGCCGACGCCATTTTCCTCTGTCTTTCTTGCCGCGCGGTGCCCGAAGCAGAAGCTGTTCGCAAGTGCTGGTCGGTCAGATCCCGAGATTTCAGCTACCGAAGACTTCTAAAAAAGCTAAGTACCCCGTTGGGGACTCTTTCTTGCCTCAGCCGATGTCAGACAAAGTAAATAATTGTTTAACTTGTGGGAAACAAATACCTCATAAGGATTTCCATTCTTACTGCCTTCCTTGCTTAGGCCCAGACCACGACGTATCCGCTTGTTTAGCCTGTGCCTCCTTCAACCGACGGACTGTCAGACGTCGGTCGGAGTTTGCAGAAGAGTTTTTTGGTCCCGCATTTGCATATAAAATGCCATCGGAGACTCCGACTACACATTTAGCCAAAAAACGCAAGGAAAAGGACCGACACTGGTGGCCTGTGGTTTCGGCTGAAACCACGGTTAGGCCTACCGCGAGTCTCGGTTTCGGCCGAAAGAGTCCTCTGTTCTTACTTCTACCGAAATCATACCTCCGACAACCGAGGCCAGAGAGGCCCCGGC
This sequence comes from Protopterus annectens, assembly GCF_019279795.1. NCBI lineage: Eukaryota > Metazoa > Chordata > Ceratodontiformes > Protopteridae > Protopterus > Protopterus annectens. Next base: position 339,299,110 of record NC_056742.1, on the reverse strand, counting down.
TGAGTCGGCTACAGAAATCCCTACCGAAGAAGCAAGCGCACAAGATTTATCCGACACCATTCCATTGGACATTTCTACTCCTGCACGTGGGGCAGCTAGGCCCCTGCTTCTATGTCTATTAAGGCTTTCTCCAGGGCTAAAGCAGCTAAAATTTCAAAAGCTTTACCTGCAAAATCTACTTCACAGAGACCTTCCTCAAGTGCTCAGATTCTCAGCCTTGCTGAGGACCTTATATCTCTGATTAGGGGTTCCCAACCTCCACCTGACAAAAGACCTAGGACTGAACCCCCTGAACCTCTCTCCTCTGATTACTCCTCGGATGGATCCGATTTATCAGACCATCAGGAAGGGCCATATTCACCTTATGAGGATTCAGATGCAGAAGACTCTATTCCTTCTGCCTCCCCTCCAGAAGAATTTTCCTTTGGGGAGACTTTGCACTCAATGAGGGAACACTTTCAATGGCAGGGTCAGGATTTCTCTGATTCTAGAAAAAGACTAAGGACCTTTTTACACTTGCCACAACATAGGCCTTTAGCCATACCACCTGTGCTAACTGTAGTTGATTATGCATATAATGATGTCAGTTCTGCCCCTGATTCTCTTCCCCCGGCCCCTGCCAAACCTGACAGATATTACAGGGTCCCGGATTCTCACTTCTACTTGTATAAAGCCCATGCTGTAGACCCAGAAACTATTTCTCAGGGCCCAAAAGGTGTTGCAGCTGCCATTGCCAAAAAACCCCTACCCTCTGAAAGAGAGTCAAGAGCATTAGAGAGATGGGGAAACAAGGTTTATACATCTGCTACTCTTTCTGCCAGGGCATTAAACTGTCAGTTCCACATGATACAGTACCAGGAATATTTATTAGATCAGCTGAACAAAAAGCTTTCTTCACCTGAACCTTTAGACCGTAAGTCCCTTCAGGATTTGGTACACAACTCTCAGCAGGTCAGTAATCATTTCTTAAAATGTGGCTATGATGCACTGGAGGCTTCATTTACATCAGCTATGACTGGGGCAGTAATTCGATGCATGCCTGCCTAAAAGAGCAATCCCTACCAGACCATGGCAAGGCTAAACTCCTAGATGCTCCAATGGAGAAACAAAGTTTATTTGGCTCCCCTGCACAGGAGATTCTAAAGAAAGTGGAAGAAAAAGCAAAATCTGTGCAAACAGTAAAGGATTTTCTGCAGGTCCAACCTCCGAGGTTCAGCAGAAACTGGCCTTCAAAGAATTGGTCCTTTCCAGACACCTCCAGGGCACAGAGGGGCAGGAATAGACGCCCAAGAGGCAGAGGTCAGTCAAAGGGTGCCTACAGGGGTCGTCAGTGGCAACCTGCCAACCAGAGGAGTACTGCCACAACTGCGACTACAACCACTTCCACAGGACAGACACAATGACTTTACTCTGATTCCGCCTACCAGGGAACAACTGGAAGCACCCTTGGGCGGAAAGTTGGCTCTATTCTCAAAAAACTGGCATTGCATTAAAAGACAAATGGACATTGCAAACAATAGACAAAGGATACAGGTCTCACTTCCACACTTTACCAAGAAGGAACGGCATGCCAAACCTACCACCAAACCAGAAGCCAGAGGCTTTAAGACAAATCAACAGTTTACTTCAGATGAAAGCAATAGAAAGGGTGCCATCTATGGAACAAGGCCAAGGATTTTACTCCAGACTATTCCTTGTACCAAGAAAAGAAACCCAATGGAGGCCTATTCTCGACTTGTCCGCACTAAACACATCTCATTGTGCCAAAATTCAAGATGCTGACCCTACAGCAACTTCTTCCCATGTTGGGCAAGGAGTCTTGGCTGGTGACTCTAGATCTCAAGGAGGCATACCTGCACGTCCCTATACGACCAGATTGCAGAAGACACCTCAGATTTCTTCCAGTATCAGAGTATTATCAATTCTCAGCATTGCCCTTTGGCTTATCTACTGCGCCCAGAGTATTCACGAAATGCCTGGCATCAGTAATTGCACATTGCAGGCTTCAGGGAATTCAAATCTACCCATACCTGGACGACTGCCTAATACAAGTGGACAATAAGACAAAACTAATTAATAAAGGATTTGGCCTATGTCATAACCTGCTACAGGCCTTGGGATACACAGTCAACATCCAGAAGTCAAGACTAGTGCCATCCCAAAGGATAACATTTTTGGGTGCGGATCTGGACACAACAACTCAGCTTTTCTCACAGAAGAAAAACAAAAGCAACTCTCAGTCTATTTCATGGCTTTGACAAAACAAACTCAGCTTACTGCAAGAAAAGTCCTGCAGGCCCTGGGTTACATGGCATCCTGCATAATCTTGATCCCACATGCCAGGCTGCATATGAGGAAATTACAATGGTACCTAAGGAATGTATGGTCTCCACACAGACACAGTCTAGAAACCATGATTCCAATGATTCCATGCCTGAAAAAGGAATTCCTGTGGTGGGCTCAAGCCTGCCGGTCCAACAGAGGGTTGCCTTTCAACAAACCACAACCAAGGCAGACCATCACCACGGACTCCTCAGACCTAGGATGGGGAGCACACATGGAAGACAAGTGTATCCAAGGCCTATGGTCTCAAGACCTGCTGAATTTGCACATAAACCTAAAGGAGATGCTGGCAGTGAAGCATGCAATCGAGGCATTCAAATCATTCCTCCAGCAAGGACATCTGTTGATAAGGACAGACAATACCACAGTCATGTGGTACATAAACAAACAGGGAGGCACGCATTCCTACCCTCTATGCCGGATGGCAATGGATCTGTGGAACCTAAGACTGAATCTCAGCATCCAACTGCAGGCCAAATTCGTACCAGGAAAAGAGAATTCACTAGCAGACAGCTTAAGCAGAAGTACCACTGATGCTCACGAATGGATGCTGCATCCAGACATCTTCAAAATCATAACAGACAAATGGGGAATGCCAGCGATAGACCTGTTCACCTCCCCTCTCAACCACCAACTGAAGAAATTCTGCTCAAGAGTATACCACCCACAAGCCTGGAGGGTGGACTCCCTCTCTCTTTCAGCTGGAATGCCCTAACAGTGTATGCTTTTCCACCTCTCCCATTGATGTACAAAGTTCTACTGAAGATCAGGGAGGAACAGCCAAAGGTGTTACTAATAGCTCCAGACTGGCCAAGGCAGCATTGGTATCCACTACTGAGAAGCATGTCTCGGACGAACTCATGGCCTCTACCCCTATGGCCTGTACTTCTAACGCAGAACAACTTCAAAACCCTGCATCCAAGCTTGAAAACACTGCAGCTGACTGCCTGGAAAATTGCTTAAAACAAAACCAAACTGTCTTAGCTCAGAGGGTCAAGGACATTATCCTGGAGGCTCGCAGACCCTCCACAAGGAAGACATACTCAGCTAAATGGAAGAGATTCCTCATTTGGAGCGCATCAAAGGGTACAAATGTCACACTGGCAAACCTAGCACACATCCTAGAATACTTAGCAGAGCTATTCCACAATGGCCTATCCTATTCTTCCATTAAGATTCATGCTTCAGCAATTTCAGCAGATTACAACATGGATCCACCTATCTTCTCTCACCCTCTCCTCAGACAATTTTTAAGAGGGATCAAAAATGTAAAACCTCCAAGGAAACCTCCTCTGCCTGTATGGGATCTCAATTTTGTGCTGGAAAAATTAACACTACCCCCTTTTGAACCAGCAGCAACAGCAGACTTGCAGTTCTTATCTTGGAAAACTGCTTTCCTTCTAGCAATTTCTTCAGCAAGAAGAGTATCTGAGTTACAGGCACTAATGGCAGTGCAGCCTTTCCTTATTTTTCACCAGGATAGAGCGTCTCTGAGAACCAATCCTACTTTCATGCCAAAGGTGGTATCCAGGGTATCCTTGAACCAAGCTATTCATTTGCCTACGTTCTTCCCTAACCCACAGAACAAGGGGGAAAAACTATTGCACACCTTGGATGTACACAGACAACTATGCTACTATCTGGACAGAACTAAAACCAGTAGAAAAACTGACCAACTTTTGGTAGCATATGCAACTGCAGTGCAAGGAAAAGCAATTTCCAAACAGACAATTTCAAAATGGATAGGAAATTGCATTCGTTCCTGCTACTCTTTTCATGGCAAGGCAACTCCTGAAAATATCAGGCCTCACTCCACAAGAGCCACAGCCACCACTACAGCTTTCCTACGAGGGGTGGCTACCAAGGACATTTTAGAAGCTGCTACTTGGAGCTCCGTGCATACATTTGCCAAGCATTACAATCTTCCTTTATACTCAAGATCCCGAGCAGGTTTTGCAACTGCAGTTCTACAGGGGATCTTAACTTCACCATCCTTATCTTAGTACCTCCTCCCCCAGTTTAGCTATGGTGTTCTACCCATATGTTATGACTGCAGATACATCCTTGAAGGACATAGTACAGTTTTGTACCTACCGTAAATGTAGATGTCCGATAGGTATGCATCTGCAGTCAGGATTACCCACCCTCCTTCCCCTCTGTGGTATTCCTAGGGTCCCCTCTTTCAGCTAGCTGGGGGAATCTATTATGGTGTATTTGTTTGTATGTATGTATGTATGTGTATATATATATATATATATATCTGTATATATTGTTTGCTACTGTTTGGAATTTTCAACATTTATCCAAATTTAGCCTTCCTAGAGGGCACCTGGCATCTGGGGCAAGAAACACTGAGGAAAATGGCGTCGGCTGATGCCTTTATACCCCAGAAGCTCTGACGTCGGGGAAAGTGCGACATCAGCCGAGGCCAGACCCAAACTTTGGAATCCGGCCGACCGAAGGGCTGCCTGAGGCAGGACAACCCATATGTTATGGCTGCAGATGCATACCTATCGGACATCTACATTTATGGTAGGTACAAAACTGTACTTTTCTTAGAACTAGCCAGTTTTCTAGTTTCAGCACTCAGATCTGTTTCTTTGAACTCAGCACTTGTTTGGAAGTCGTAAGCACTAAATAAGCTGCAAATTACTACAGTACTCAACTTTCCTCTCTTGTCTAGAGGAAAGCAGTTTTTAATAAACAAGCACCTCTCCAGGCATGTCTAAGGGTCAGCTCCCGGTGATTTCTCCTGTCAATGAATCTGGGCTTTTTGGGGCAGTGCAGCAGTTGCCTCATGTACACAGACAACCCTCTCCTCCTACCACCCAACTCTACAACCCTTGAGAGATGCACTTATATAGCCAATCTGGAAGCAAAGCTTTCTTCACCCAAGACTGGACTAGACAGTCAAGCGGAGAAGGTAAACGCTTGCACCACACCACACTCATCACATAGTCCCTCAAAACCTAGACCACCAAAACACACACACAGAAACACAAAACACACACCTGCATTCACTGAGACTCTCAATAAAAACCTGCCCAGGCATCAGGGACCTCCAAAGCAGAAACTCGAGCAACCCCCCCCCCCCCCCCCAACACAACCCGAATGATACACAGCCCACAAACTGTGTGCCACTGAACCACAGCCCTTAAGGCATAACAACATACCCTACACTCTAGTCATAGGTGACACTATAGTCAGGCACACTGATGTTTCACTCACCAGGCTAAATAAGGAGAAAGTTACTGTCAGCTGCCTGTCAGATGCTGGGATCCACAAAATAACACACACACTCTGGTCACTCCACAACAAGTACAGATATGACACACATTGTCCATGTTGGTGTGAATGACCTGAGACGTACCTCCCTGGACTAGATGAAAAGCGACATGGAGGAGCTCTCCAATCTTGTAGCCCAGGCAGCAATAACCCTAGCCCTGAGTAGCATCCTGCCATCACCCAGAATGATACCACAGTACAAGGACAAAATGATTGACTTCAACAATTGGCTAAGCTTCTGGTGTCATTCTAAGGGGATCCAGTATTTGTCTACCTGGGACAACATGATCGACAGACCATGATACTTTGCCAGAGATGGCCTGCACCTGTTGCCCTTGGGATTCCGGATACAGGCTAAGGCTCTTGCCACCCCTATAGTGCCTTTTTTAGGCAAGGTTCACATGACAAATTCACCACCGTAACAGGTACAAGCAAACAAAATCTGAGGGTAATGCTACAAGTCTAAACCTCAAAATGCACTCCCTCGAGACACTCCTTAAAATGGAGAACATCGACATCTCTGCATTGACAGAGACCTGGTTCAATGCTCCAGAGAGCACCCCTGCATTACCAGGCTATAATTCGTGCCACACCTTTCGACCACCTAACCCAGAACGAAGCACTAAAGGTGGAGGCGTGTCTATATTCATTAAGGATATCCACACCTCCAGCCTAGTTGCACAGCATAATGCATCCAAGATTATCCAAGTGCAACTAACACTGGGCAAGACCGCAATCTAAATTGTAGCTTGCTACAGACCCCCCACCATGCCCCAGGATTCCTACTCCTCATTTCTTGATGCACTGGAAAGTATTCAGGTACAATCCAACACCCAAATAATGGGCGATTTCAACTACCCCACCATTAACTGGGAAAACTACTCATGTTCCAACTCTCTTGCTCAACGTTTTCTGGAATTCATAAATTCCAACGCCTTGGATCAATTTATTCACACCCCCACCAGGGGCAGCAATATCCTATACCTGGTCATTACCAACATGGGCAACCGGTGTGCCACACCAGAGGTCAATTCCTCGTTAGTCAGATCCGACCACAAGCTTATCACCCTAGACATCCACATCCCGCCCCCACCTCCAGTTAGTGAAACCACCGTAAAAAATTTCTCCAAAGCCAACTTCCCACTTCTTAAGACAGAAGTGGCAAACTTCATGACACATATGCAGACGGACAATAGAGGTATGACTGCTGAATCCTACACAAATGCATTTTGTAAGCACTTGCACGAGTGCATGGATCATGCTATCATTAATAAAACCAAGATGCTGTCATCCAAAAAAAGGAAGCCAATCTGGTGATCCTCTGCCATAAACAAACTCTACAACAGAAGAAAGAAACTGTTGCAAAAAAGAGTAAAATCCCATGGACTGGAGAAACTCCCTGGTCCACCTCAGTAAGAAGCTGAGATCCCTCATAAAATCCTCCAAAGCTAGTTACAAAAACAAAATTGCCACTGACTCTAAAGACAGCCACAAAGCATTCTATAGCTATGTCAAGAATCTCAATGGCAACACTCAGATCTGCTCAGAGTTACAGCACAATGGCACTAAATATACAGAACCAACTGATATTGCCAACATCCTGGCAGATAGGTTCAGTGCTAACTTTACCCCTCTCTCACCCCCTAGAGGACCCATCTCTATACCGGATGAATGCAAAGTTCCTGTTATCACGGCTGCACAGGTGAAAAAAACGCACACACCAAAGCCAAGAACACAGCATCCATGAGACCTGACAATATGCCAGGCTGCGTTCTGCACAGACTACAGAATGAACTGGCAACCCTACCCAAGTGCCATGTTCAAGCATAGCCTCCCCTCTGGCTTTGTGCCCACTGAATGGCGCACCGCGATGGTTATCCCACTCCACAAAGGGAGAGCCACGACAGTCCCCGGGAACTACCGCCCCATTAGCTTGATGAGCCTGGTCTGCAAGGCCATGGAACGTATCATCATGGAACTCCTAAACAAAGACATTGGTAATCTCCAAACTCTGGACCCTACCCAGTTCAGATTTGTAAAAGGCAGATCATGTCTCCTAAAACTGATTGACGTCTTTGAAGCAGTCACCAAAGCCGTAGATGAGGGTAAAGTGGTTCACTCAGCTTATCTAGATCTCGCCAAGGCTTTCGAGACTATCCCCCACTTTAGAATTATAGATGAGCTCACTAAACTAGGTATAATTCCCTATGTCACAAGATGTTAGTAAAATGAAAAAAAGGCTTCCACCACAACGAAAAGTTCACGGAGAAATTCTGTTAAAATATAGGCTTTAATAAAACGAAGAGATAAAAAGCACAATTTGTGCTGTTCAAGTTGCAGGTCAAACAGGATAAGTGCTTTCAGTTAAAAAAAAAAAAAAAAAAAAAAAAAAAAACCTTCTTCATATCCTAGTGTGTAGACCTGACTTAACTGCTGTTAAATAAAGATCCTGAATTGTTCAACCAATCACATACAGCAATCAGATGCACGCCTTCCTTAAGCTTCCATTTCATTTCTTAATTAGGCTTCTTTCTTTCAAAATAGGTTTAATAGCAACTACTCTGAGCCCTGGAAATAAATTAGCTCTGAGGTTCATGATCCATTTGCTTTCTTCCTTTTCAGTTTTGTTGACCATGTCTCCTCCACGGAGGTTAGTAGTCACAATTGAGATATAACCCTAAAGCTAAATGAATGCCCTGGATTTTCAGACATGTCCATATAGGGCATTGGTTACCAATTTATTTTTGATGTCTAACAGGTGGCGAAGTATCCGTTCCTTAAACTTTCTATTGGTCTTTCCTACACTGTAGGCTTTGCACAAATTACAAGTGCCAACGTATATAACATTCTTGGTGTTGCAGTTAGCAAAACCAGAGAACTTATAGCATTTGTTAGTTACCGGATGAACGAAACTGTTGGAACATTTAATGTGGCTGCAAGCTTTGCAAAAGCCACATTTCCAAGTTCCTAACCTATTGCTTCCTTCTGTACTCTGCTTGTTAGGTATTCCGTCATAGTTGCACAATAAATCCTTTAAGTTCTTCTTGTTTTTATAACCAAACTTAGGTGTTTCCCCTACAATTCTCTTAATTTTACTGTCTGCAGTTAAGACGGACCAAAATTTCTTGATGGTTTCACTCACATCGAAGGAGTCGGTGCTGTAGGTCATCATGCATCTGAGACACTTGCTTTTCCCACCTTTCTTCACGTCACTCTGCTTCTGTTTCGAGTAGTACGGTTGCCCTTTGTTGTATCGAATGGACATTGCTTTGCCTTTACTCATGACTAATTGTTTTTCATTCTAGCCTCTTGAAGCAAAATTCTGTAAGAATTTGTCTTGTTCCTGCAGAAAATCATCATCGTCAGTACAGAGCTTGGATATCCTGGTCACTTGATTTTCAACAATACTTTGAAAAACATGTCTCTGGTGCATGCTATTGTAGTATTGCATATGGTTCCTCCAATTTGGCTTCCTGAATATAGTGGTGCCAATTCCTTTGCTATTATTCATTGAAATTCTCACGTCTAAGAACTCTGTCTCATTTGCTGATGTTTTTACTTCGAATCTTAGAAAGCTAGTCATACTTGTTAAATAGTTGACTAAATCATTTAGGCGTTGCATACTGCCCTTCCATAGGAATATAACATCATCCACAAACCTATTGTAAAAGATGATGCATTCCTTCCATTCATTTTTTGTATCCATTTCCCATTGCCTTTCCCATTCAGCTAGGACTATATTGGCATAGTTGTTTGCACAGGGGGTGCCCTTGGCTACCCCCCATTTCTGCCAATAGTAGCTTTCACCATAGAGAAACACTTTGCTCGCCAGGACCAATTCCAGGAAGCTGCATACTAGATTCACATCCATGTTTACTTCAAAATGAGAGGCAAAGTCCCTTACTACTGCTATTCCTAGATCGTTGGGTATGCAAGTGAATAAATTGTTGACATCCATCGTTACCAAAATGAGGTTGTCTATGGAGCTTTCTTGCTCCATTCTTTCATACAGTCTCTCCAGCAGCTGACTTGTGTCCCTCAATACAGTATGTGCGAAAGGCAACAACTTCTTGAATTATGTTTCCACATAGGTTGAAATGGGCTCAGTGACCCATCCTCTCCCCGAAACTATCGGTCTCAGAGGGGGGGGGGGTCAGCACTGTTCTTATGAATCTTGGGCAACCCTTTGATAACAGGTATAGTTGGATATACCGTTTCAAGAAAGTCTCATAGATTTTTATTAATTGTTCTAGTCATTAATTTGTCATACAGGACATTCTTTACTGAGGAAATAAATCTGTCTACTTGATATTTCTCTATTTTGTGGTATGTATCACTATGGCTTAACATAGTCTGCATTTTCTTGGCATACTGTATTGAATTCATCACTTTTAAAGCTCCTCCTTTGTCAGCTGGCCTGAAAATAATTTCTTTCATTGTTTGCAATTCTTTTAACGCCTGAAACTCCTTCTGTGTTAAATTGTAATATTGTTTACTTTTTCCTTTTGACCTCCGTTCAAACACCTCATTCTCACATAACCGTAAGAACATCTCCACAGTGGGATGATTACTGGGGACAAAGGAACTTGTTTTTTCAACACAGGCGATGTATAGTTTGTACCAGCATTTTCGTTGTCAAAAAGACACTTCAACGTAACGTTCCTACTAAAGCACATTAAGTCTGTCACTAACTCACTCAGGTCAGAACGTATTGAGGGTATAAAGCTCAAGCCTCTTTGCAGAACACTCTTTTGGGTAGCTGTCAACCCATAATCGGATATATTAATTACCAATGAAATCGATTCATCTAAGCTCACTGAGGTTCCTAAGTTACCTTTCTCTTTCCTCTCTCTGCTTTCTGACCTGGATCTCCTGACATTTTTCTGTTAATAAAAAAGGGAGTTGCTGTAACAAAGATGCATGGACAGATCCCTTCTTTGGTATCACGCTCGGAACTATTTCACTTGAAGGCTGAATGCTTCCTGCATTATCATTTTACGTTGGCGATGTAATGACCTCTAGCATACCTGAGTCATACTGCCATTAGTCCTATTGTTAGGAGTATTGCGAGAGGCTATTTCAGGATGTTGCCCATTAGTGTGTGTATTACTATGTACTTCAGCATGTATATTCACACTAGAAACAGTCCTGCGTGTCACAGGTACATTTCCTGTGTTGTCAGAGCGTTCTTTTCTATCTGGTGCACAGTGCATTCGCAAATATAATATTCATTTAGCTTGCACATGTGAACTATTTGAACATCTGTAGTTCGAAAAATTCATAGGCGTACAATGCTACGTTGAAATTTTAATTGTAAACCATATATGTGTCTGTATATCTATATCTTTCCATCTCTTCGGCAATCCCCAATGGTGAGGTAGCTAAGACAGCTGATTCTACAAGTTGCAGAAGAGCGGAAGGATGATTTAGTTGGATATAAGAAATGGAGACATTTCTAAGATAGTTTGTCAGCCTTTTGGAAGGTAATGGAGGTGAAGGAGGAGGTTAAGACAAATAGATGCAATGAAGGGGATGGCTGTAAAAGGATTTTACTGGATAAGAAGGTCTAGTAGGGGTGAATGAAAAGAAAATGATGGTGAGATGGGAATATAAGTGTATTTGTTTGAGATAATGGCAGTGTTTTGGAGGGAGAGAGGGGGGAATAGGGGAATGTAAATTAGTTTCTTATATGTTTCTTGTGTGCGTAAGTGGGGGGGGAGATAAGAGATGAAATGAGCTGTACATATTTATTATGGTATTGTTGTGATGGGAGAAGCACTGTGCTTGTTTTAATATTGCCTACCAATATGTTAACTGTTCGTCTTTATCTGATTTTGATTTCATTGTTATTGGGACTGGTTGTATCGTCTTTTTTTTTTTTTTTTTCCTGACTAAGTTGGCCATTAAAAGGGTTGGGAGGGTGGCCTAGTGGTTAAGCTGTTTACCTTACAAAGACAAGGTGTAGGGTTTGAGCCTCACAAGGGATAATTGGCTAGGCTTACAATGGCTTGCAAGGGCAGTTAGCCTAGTACTAACCTATGAACCTATGAACTATGGCAGGTAATGTGGGCCATTGGTCACAGAGACCATGTAAATTAGAGGTAGCGGCTTTAACTGCAAGATAGTGTTCTAAAGCAAAGAAATGTTACTTTCAGCAACTTAAAATAAATAGCAACGCCTGAAAACATTTCTGAAAGTGCATAAATTGTTTACCAGTACGTTTTTAACTGTCATGTTTCTGTGGATGGGGTCGAAACTGGCAGACAGTTGAAAATTTGTGCTGCTGCTTGTTTTTATACTGAAAACCACTCTGCCTTTTTACACCAACTCAAATATAAATGCTATGTTCACTGTTATAATATTTCTCCATGCTACTGTACGGAAGTTGTTTCACAGGATTAACTTAATTTTCACCAGAACCAGTTAAGATGTTTCTTCCCCAAATACAAATAACTAGCTGAAAAGTACAATGCCCATATATAAAGAAGAATCAGCTAAGATCTTAATGGTTGGTAAGTAGCACTGCTAGTTAACTGCAGACTGACCAGGCAGTGGAAAGTGTAGTGTATTAACAGCAGTGTTTTAGCTGCATCAGGATCTTACTCTTTCAGATGCTGCTCAACATGATTTCTGGCTGCTATTTAGCCTGGGAACAACACTAGTAACATTAACTACATATGAGGCAAAATTTTGGCAAAGCCCTCTTGACAGATGTGCGTATATCGGATATTTCAACATTTTTTTGACGCTGCAAATCACTGTCACCTGCTATCTAGGCTATTTGAAATCTGCACTGGAGAAGCAAAGTGTAGCTGGTTTCATAGTTCAATGCTGAATGCTTGCAGTCATTAAAATGGAAGCGTAGTACATCTTGTTTTTCAGAAAAAAACATTTTACTTCAGGGCTCTCTTTTTTGTCCCTTTTTCATTCACCAGGATTACAAACAACATGTATAACTTGCACTGCTGATATTTACTACAGTCTCTTACACCCCATCTGTAAATCATTTAGGGCTGGAGGGGGAGGTGGTAGAAGCTTTCAATAAGTTGCAGAAACGTATCGCAAATTAGCTTACCACCAAACATTATATTGACTAAAACAGTGGTGGTCTAAAACGCAGCGTATGCAATGAATCCTCCTAATTTAAGGCACTCACTGCCTTAGATGATCTCAATCCATCCATTTTCTGAAAACTCTCTTTGCCCTGTATGTGGTCAGTGGGATACCAGAAGTTATCCCAGCAGCCAGTGGTTGTTGCAGAGCACGAGTGAAAAGACGCACACACGTGCACACGCACACACGCGCGCGCTCGCACACCCACGCGCTCGCACACACACACACACACACACACACACACACACACACACACACACACCTACCGACAAGTTGGAGCACCAGTTCATGTGTTACTGAGATGGTATGATTAGAGAAAATGTAAATTATTATTTTGGCCATAGTCTGTAGTTTGTGAATCACTGCATGATAGTAGCTACCTAGGTGAGTCCTCTTGCTTGGAACATTTTTATGGATTGAATTAATCCTAAACTAGAGATGCTAAGAAAAGAGAAGCATCAGCATTTCTGTTGCTAAAGCTGTTTTATGCTGGCAAATAACTATGGCTAAATTTAGCATCTTTGGATGAAAATGGGTATTAAAGTAATTCCTCATGAGCCTTCAGCCACCAGCATAAATAAATGGTCAGCTGCATTTAGTAGTCAGAAACTAGGCTGAAGACCTGGAGGTTGACTAGTGTAAAATCATTGGATGTCAAAGAAATATTTAGTTACAGCACCTCCGAAAGGAAAGGAAATGGGTGGTGGTGAAGAAGAATGGCTGTGTCTTAGAACATATGCGAAGATGATGGAAGAGATGAGTGATGGAACTGATGCAGGTGGCAGGATGCACCCTGTAGGACATACTAGGAATTGAGGACATCCCATAGCAGAAATTAAAGTAGCCTGAATTGTAGTGAAGGTGAATGAATACAGATTGGGGGTTTAGTCTAATGTGCAAGAAAGCAGAATATTGTTTAGTAAAGTAGATTTGGGAGAGTTGGGGAAAAGGCAAGAAGGGAGGACATCCAGTCAAAAAAAAGATGGCTTGTGTGTGACAGTTGGGCATGATTACAGAAGGTAGGAGGGTGGCTCTGAATCAGTAGAAGTGGTGACAGTTGAAACAACATTCCCATCTCCATGGGAAAATGGAGAGAAGGGGTTGATGCTGTGGAGCAAACACTGTGTAAAAAAACATCAGTGTGTCACTCTCAAAGAATTTCAGTGACCAGAGGCAGAAAGTCAAATAGACGTATTAAATTACTTAATATATGAATTGAACTGCTTATCTTGTTTACCTTGGCAAAAATGATAATACCAAAAAGATCCTTGTGCTCTTCCAGTGGTCAGTTTCTCATTATCCCCAATAAACACTCCCCAATGCACATACTATCACAGCTGTTGTGGAACTATTTCTGCCTTCCGGCTTCCCTCTTTTCTTTGATTCAAGTGGTGCTTTCAGAATAGTCTTCTATAGTCATGAACAGGAAAAAAAGGCAAGGCTGGAAGAAGTCAAGAATTTTCAAGGCAGGCCCTTGAGAAGTTGTGCTGTCCACACTGGAAAGAAGCTTGTCAATACCAGAGTGACAGTACTTTACTTTTAGATGACTAGTGGAGTTGAGGGATGTTCATAGTGTTTCACTGTTGCAGTCCTAACAAATGGGTTATCTGGTTCCTGTTAGCCCTCAGTTGGCCAGAATACCAAAGGTAAGTAAATAGGACGTCGGCTGTCTGTTATAAAGGACGTCAGGACGTCCAATACGAAAGGAGACAGTCGACGTCACTTCCCCAGTCCTCCTTGCCGCGGAGCCCAAAGCAGAAGAATTACTTGCAAGAGTGCTGGTTGGCAGTTTACCTTTTTTGGTTTCCGACTACAAAGTTGAAGTCAACTACAGCAAAGTACCTACCCCGTTGGGGATCCTCTTTTGACATAACAAATGTCAGAAAAGGTTAATAATGTCTTGCCTGTGGAAAGCAGATTCCCCATAGAGGTTTTCATTCCTATTGCATTGTTTGTTTAGGCCTTGACTACGATGTTCCTAATTGTGATTTCTGTGCCTCCTTTAAACTGCGTGCTATTCATCGGGATAAGCTTTTAGCTAAACATTTTGGAGTTTGGCCTAAGTTTAAACATTTTGGAGTTTGGCCTAAGTTTGTCGGTATGGCATCCGCTGGTCTTCAGGCTTCGGATATCCCCAAGAAACACAAGGATAAGGACCGCAGCAGGCTTCAGAAGGTTAAATCCTCGGATGATGAAATGGTAGTCAGTCATGCGGTAGCCAGTGAGGCTCCTTTGCAGCCCCCTGCAGTCTGCTGATTTTCACCCACAGGCCTCTGCTGAGACCATTTCAGAGTCCCCCCAGGCCTCCGGCCTCCAATTTGCCTTTTGACCTTTCACCTGTTGCCTCTTCAGCCGGAGCCGCTAAGCTGACTCCGGTGTCAGAGGCATCCTTTCTTCGTTCAGACAGCAAGCTCATACCAACGACCTCTACTGCAACTTCGGCAGTTGGCAGATCTCTCAAGTCCTTCAGACTTGCAGGTAAATCTTCCGTTCGTAAGACTGTGAAAAAGCAGGCTCCAGTTTATTTTCATTCCCCTCACTCCCAAATGGTTAAAATGGCTAATGACCTTTTGACTCTTATTAGGGATTCACGGCCTCCTCCTGCTAAAAGGAGTAGGGATGTTTCTCCTGAGGCTTTGTTGTTTTCTGGTTCTGATTCCTCTAGCGTTTCTGCTGATCAAGAGGAAGTTTCTTGGGCATTTTCTCCTTTTGAGGATTCAGATGCAGGGTAGTCCATCCTTTCTGCTTCTCCCCCAGGGAATTTCTCTTTTGGTGATACTTTGATTACTCTCGGGGAGCATTTTAAATGGGAAAGTCAGGATTATCCCCAGTCTAAGAAAAGGATTAGAGAGTTTTTGGATTTACCTCAGCATAAGCCTTTGGCTATTCCCCCAGTGTTGGAAGTGGTGGTTGTTTTTCTGGAAAATTCCTTTATTTCCAAATTCGGTTCTTCCTGCTCCTAGGAAACCTGACTGGTACTAGAGTCCCTGATTCTCATCTGTTTCTTTTCAGGAATCCGTTGTCTGATCCAGAGGTTATTTCTCAAGGCCCTAAAGGAGTTAAGGCCACTGTTACCAAAAGTCCTGTTCCCTCTGACAGGGAATCTAGATAGGTGGGGTAAAAAAGTTCATACTTTTGCTACTCTTGCTATTAGGTCTACTAATTGTCCTTTTCATATGCTGAAGTTCCAGCAGCACACCTTGGAAGCTGTTAAGTCTAGGATAGCAAGTGTGCCTCTTTTAGCGGAGATTAAGGATATGCAGAATTTGCTGAATTCTGCCAGTCTTGTCAATAAACATTCTTTACGTTGTGGTGTTGACATTCTAGAGGCCTCCTGCAGGGCTACAAGCTACTGGATCTGTTATCAGAAGGCACGCTTGGCTCAGGGAACAGCCCCTACCAGAGCCTGTCAAGGCTAAGCATTTAGATGTACCTTTGCATAAGGAAGGTCTTTTGGCAGCAAAGCAAAGGAAGTGCTCAAGAAGATGGAGGATAAGGCCAAGTCTATGTAAACTGTTATGGATTTTCTGCAAGTTCAACCTCTTCACTTTAGCAGGAATTACCCTTCTAAGAGTTGGACGTTTCTTGATACCAGCAGACAGAACAGTTCTAGGACTAGAGGTTACAAATAATCTAGTGGGCAGGTGGCTACCCCTCAGACATCTAAATGTTGGCAGGCTTTCACTTACAAGGCGGGAAGTTCTAAGCCTGCATCTCAATCTAAACACTGTCAATGACTTTATTCAACTTCTGCCGGTTCTTGCCTGCCTGGAGAGTCCTTTAGGGGGAAGGTTGGCCTTTTTTGCAAATGTTTGGGCCACTATTACGGACAACAAATGGGTACTCAGAACTGTATCCCTAGGGCACATGTTTACTTTCCACACCTTTCCAGTTCCTAAAGGATTCCCGGATGCTTATCCAAACCAAAGAGCAGAAGTAGAAAAACAAATTTTGTCTGTTTCATCTCGGAGCAATAGAATCAGTTCCTGCTCAGCAGGTAGGCCAGGGTTTCTATTCCAGACTTTCCTAGTTCCAAAAAAAGAAGGCACGTGATGTCCTATCCTAAATCTAGCCATTCTGAACTCTCTTTGGTAATTCCAAGGTTCAAAATACTCACTCTGCATCAGTTGCTAGCAATGTTAGAAAAGGATTCCTGGCTGGTAACCTTGGATCTCAAAGAAGCTCATCTGCCCATACCAGTCAGGGAAAGTTGCAGGCAATACCTTTGTTTTCATGGTGGGCAAGCAATATTACCATTCTCTGCGCTACTCTTTGGCTTATCTACTGCTCCCAGAGTTTTCACCAAGTGCCTGTCTCCAGTCATTGCTTTTTGCAGGCAGAAGACAATTCAGATTTATCCATACTTGGACGACTGTCTAATTCAAGCAGATTCTCAGGAACAGCTGTTAAAGGCTCTAGAATTTGTAAAGACTCTTCTCTCTCCCCTGGGTTACACACTCAACGAGGAAAAATCAAAAATGGTGCCATCCAAGGAGGTAACATTCCTGGGAGCGAGTCTGATCACAGATGACGCATCTCACCCAGGAGAAGAAAGCTGTCTGTTTACTTCAAGGACTTTGCAAGCCTGTCCCAGCTCCCTGCAAGGAAATACCTGCAAGCTCTGGGCTACATGGCCTCTTGCATTCTCATGATTCCATATGCAAGACTGTATATGAGGAAATTGCAATGGTACCTCAAGAACATTTGGTGTCAACACGCACACACAGGACCTGGATATGATGATTCTTCTGCTTCCATCTCTGCAGACAGTTTCTATGTTGGGCAACAGCCTGTCTACAAAACACAGGCATGCCTTTTTGCCCACCTCCTTACACTCGGGGAGATCACCTGGATGGTAGATGCATACAGGGATGTTGGAATGCCCAACAAATGCACCTGCATGTGAATCTAAAGGAGTTGATAGCAGTTCAGAAGGCCTTACTAGCTTTCAAGCATTTTCTTTCTTCAGGAACCCTGCTCGTCAGAACAGAACACTACATTTATGTGGTACATCAACAAGCAGGGAGGGACCCATTCTTACCCCTTGTGCAGGTAGAGCATGAATCTCTGGTCCATAGCAGCATCCCTGCGCCTGCATCTCCTAGCTCAGTTTCTTCCAGGAAGGCTCATTGTTTTGGCAGACCAGTTGAGCAGACAAACCCTGGATCCTCACGAGTGGCAGCTGAACAAAGCAGTCTTCTACAGCATCATTCAACGTTTGGGCACACCTCAGGTGGATCTTTTCTCCTTCCCAGACAACTATCTGTCTTCTATCTCTTTTTTGCACCAGACTGCATCACAGCAGAGCCTGGAAAGTGGATGCTCTGTCCTTCCCTTGGACGCTGCTGTCTGTTTATGCCTTCCCTCCTCTTCTCAGAGTATTATTGAAGATCAGGGACGAAAGACCAATGACTATTCTCATAACTCTGGACTGGCCCAGGCAGCATTGGTATCCACTGCTTCACAATCTCTCCCAATTTCCTCCTTGGCATCTTCCTCTGAAGCCAGATCTTTTGGTTCAGGAAGGGAGAAACATTCTGCATCCTCATCTTCAGACTCTCCATTTGGCAGCATGGCTTATTATATAACTCCATCCTTTGCTTCCCTTTCCCAGCAGGTGGTGGACTTGCTGAGGGAGGCCAGGAGGCCTAGCACTAGGAGGTCCTGCGCTGGCAAATGGTAAAGGTTCTCTCACTGGATGCAGGCTAAAGGGGAATCTTCCTCTCAGCCTACCCTTCCTTTGATCCTGGAATACCTGGCTGGTTTGCTTCAGGGTGGCCTTTCTTTTTCCTCTATCAAGATCCATGCTTCAGTCATTTCTGCTCCTTGTTCTTTTGAGCAACACGTTTTCTCTCATCCCCCTAATAAAAATGTTTCTCAGAGGTGCTTGCAACTTAAAACCTCCCAGAAGGGCACCTACTCCAGCCTGGGATCTTAATTTTGTTCTGGAGAAGCTCACTCTTCCTCCTTTTGAGCCAGCTGCCACTGTGGATTTAAAGTTTCTCTCTTGGAAGACTACCTTCCTCTTGGTTATAACTTCAGCAAGGAAGGTTTTGGAGCTGCAAGCTTTGGCTGTGGAGCCTTTTCTTATTTTCCATGCAGATATTCTCTTTCTGAGAACCATCCCTTGCTTTATGCCCAAGGTGGTTTCTAGCCTGACTGTTAATCAGTCCATACACCTTCCTACCTCCTTTCCTAATCCTTGAAATAGAGGTGAAAGGATCCTACATTCTCTTGATGTGCATAGACAGCTTGGGTTTTACCTGGACAGGACATAAAGACCTTCGGAAATCAGCACAGATATTGGTCAGTTTTGTCCTTGGATCCCAGGACAAGTTTATTTCTAAGCAAACCATTTCTAAATGGATTGCAAATTACATTACTTTTTGTTGTTCCTTTCATGGTAAGGTCCTTCCTCAAGGGGTTAGGACCCACTCAACTAGAGTAGCTTCCACTTCTGCAGGCTTTTTAAGAGGTGTCCCTACTACAAATGTTTTGGAGACTGCCACATGGTCTTCTGGTCACACTTTCACAAAGCATTATAATTTGCCTTTGTTTTCCAGAGCCAGGGCAGGGTTTGCCACTGCTGTTCTGCAGGGCATTATCTCTAACCCTTGATTCTGTTGGCTCCTCCTGGGCTTTGGTAATCAACCCATTAGTTAGGACTGCAACAGTGAAACAAGATGAACAGATCTACATTTATGGTAAGTGTACACAACTGTACTGTTTGAGTGTATTCATTGTTGCAGTCCTGGTTTTCCTCCCTCCTGCCCCCTTTTTTTGGTCCTCTCTTATTCTCTTTTCCTAAGGTACAGGCTTACTACCCATCCTCTTTTTACTTCCGGGCTTTCAGCTTGATGTCTGTGATGATTCCAGTTTTGTCCTTTGGAAGATATCACAGGAGTCATATGGTGGACAGTCGGTCTGTGTGTCGGTCTGCCTCCCTCCTAGATACCATACCTTGTGTCATAGCAAGTCAAAACTGTGTCTGCAAATTTGATGATCTGTGTCAAAAGCATCTACCCAGTTTTGTACATGACAGTCCATTTGAAGTTCCCAGTGATGGCCTTCACCACATATGCTTCCGCCCTGGGTTGGGGGGGGGGGGCATGCTTGTCTGAGGTATTTGGGCACAGACGCCAGTGTTCATAGCAGTGCCCTTGAGATGAGGCCAGTGGGTATCCCTCCAGCTTTCCAGGCCTTCCTCTGCAGGGTGTGGTAGTCATCCACTTCAGCAGTAAGGTGGCATGATCTGTCCTGATGCCTTCTGGTGTCTGCAGTTCCTACTTGAGATTATCCTCCTCTTCTGGGACAGATAGCATCAGTGAGAAGACTCACAAGAAGAGTTGCAGTTCCATTTCCGAATTTTCCACGGATCATCCTGCCATGGAAGAGCACAGGAATCACTTGTGTAAGAAGAGGCATTTAGACTCCCACAGGAGTGTCTCTCAGAAATTTAATTTTCATGAAGGTGAGTAGTCTTCAAGCCCCCTCCCCCACTGGAAGTTTTTTCTTTGAGGGCCACCCTGGAATTACTTCGGTAAAGAGGGGGTGGTCCACACACCCCCCTTCCCAGTAGGAGTCAGTATTTCTTGAGGCCCTTGGAGCTGGCCCATGTACTACTTGTGTGGTCCCCCAAGTGGATAAGCATATTGATCTATTGTCCCAGCAGAGATGGAATGAGCCAGACATAGTGGAGTGCAGACATTGGCAGCACAATAAAATTATTTTCTTCATGGAACAGACCTCACTGGAGCAAGGGGCTTGCAGTGGATGCCATTGTGGTAGTGTTGGCCATGAAGAAAAAGCTCTCTGAGGAAAACTGTGCTGTCTACCCCCCAAGAAGGGAGTCTCCGGCTTTGGACAGGTTTGGTAAGAGAACTTTTACTTCAACATTCGCCTTACATGCGTTGAACTGTCTATCACATCTGATGAGGTTTCAGAAGGACGCGACCAAGGAACTGTCCCAAGTCTTTATCCAGAAGCATGACTGCAGAATCGCACAAAACAGTAAATTATCAGTTGGGGACCTTACAGTCCATCTTGAATGTGTTAGTGAGCCTTTTGTTCATCATGATAGATGACTCATCTAGAACAGCAAGCACGAGCGTTGTATGTCAACACGACTGGATGCATCTCTAGTTTGTGGAAGACTTCCAAGACATTCTTTCTGAATGCCACTTCTGATGAATCCACACTCCTTGGGCCCAAAGTTAAACATGCACTTACTAGAAGTGAACAAGATGGCACAACCCTGTCTGTCATTGGCATCTGCTTCTCTTGTCTGTCAGAGGACCTTTTCCCATAGCCAGAGGGGTGGTATTCTGGAAGTCTCTTGGTTTTGCATATGACACTTCAAAAGTCAGACCTCTCCCAAAGGGGCAGGGGGGGACAACAATAATGGACATTGCTGTTTTAGGCAGAGATGGTCCCAGAACCAAGATGTTCAAGGTCCTTATACTGACAAACCCTTCAGCACTCCTGAAAGGTTGCCAGACTGCAGCACTCTGGAGGCAGATGGAAGTACTTGTCTCTGCACCCCCATGCCTGCAGTGAGTTGAAACAAGGTATGTTCTTTTTATTTGGCCACCCCAAATACCACAGAAAGGCTTCCTGATGTTCCAGTCCCACAGAGAGGAAGGTAGCAGCTCAAGAGGTCACAAAGCTGTTAGACAAATGACTTATCCAGGAGGTCCGAAAAGGCCAGCAGGTGGTCTGAATCTACTTGCAGTTTTTTTTAGTTCCAAAGAAAAATGCATCCGAGATTATCCAAGTGCAACTAACTCTGGGCAAGACCGCAATCAAAGTTGTAGCTTGCTACAGATCTCCCACCATGCCCCAGGATTCCCACTCCTTTCTTGATGCACTGGAAAATATTAGGGTACAACCGAACACCCTAATAATGGGAGATTTCAACTACCCTACCATTAACTGGGAAAACTACTCATGTACCAACTCTTGTGCTCACCGTTTTCTGGAATTCGGAAATTCCAATGCCTTGGATCAGCTTATCCACACCCCCACCAGGGGCAGCAATATCCTAGACCTGGTTATTACCAACATGGGCAACTGGTGCTCCACACCAGAGGTCAATTCCTCATTGGTCAGATCCGACCACAAGCTAATTGCCCTAGACATCCACATCCCTCCCCCACCCCCCATTAGGGAAACCACAGTAAAAAATTTTCTCCAAAGCCAACTTCACTCTTAAGACAGAAGTGGCAAACTTCACAGCACCCATGCTGACGGACAGTAGAGGTATGACTGCTGAATCCTACACAAATGCACTTTATAAGCACTTACACGAGTGCATGGATCATGCAATCCCTAACAGAACCAAGATGCTATCCTCCAAAAAAGGGAAGCCAATCTGGTGGTCCCCTGCTATAAACAAACTCTACAACAGAAGAAAGAAACTGTTGCAGAAAAGAGTAAAATCCCATGATTGGAGAAACTCCCTGGTCAGCCTCAGTAAGAAGCTGAGATCCCTCTTAAAATCCTCCAAAGCTAGTTATGAAAACAAAATCGCCACTGACTGACTCTAAAGACAACCACAAAGCATTCTATAGCTATGTCAAGAATCTCAATGGCAACACTCAAATCTTTTCTGAGTTACAGCACAATGGCACTAAATATACAGAACCAACTGATATTGCCAACTTCCTGGCAGATAGTTTCAGTGCTAACTTTACCCCCCTGTCATCCCCTAAAGGGCCCATCTGTATACCAGAAGAATGCACTGTTCCTGTAATCACGGCTGCGCAGGTAAAAAACACACTATCCAAAGCCAAGAACACAGCATCTGTGGGACCTGACAACATTCCTGGCTGTGTTCTACATGAACTGCAGAACAAATTGGCACCCCACCTAAGTACCATGTTCAATTATAGCCTCATCTCAGGCTATGTGCCCACTGAATGGCGCACAGCGGTTATCCCACTCCACAAAGGGGGAGCCACCACAGACCCCAGAAACTACCGCCCCATTAGCCTAACGAGCTTGGTCTGCAAGGCTATGGAACGTATCATCATGGAAATTATAAACAATGAGACTGGTAATCTCCAAACTCAGGACCCCACCCAGTTTGGGTTTGTAAAAGGCAGATCATGTCTCCTAAACCTGATAGACTTCTTTGAAGCAGTCACCAAAGCCAAAGGTGAGGGTAAGGTGGTTCACATAGCTTATCTAGATCTCGCCAAGGCTTTCAACACCATCCCCCAATCTGGAATTGTAGATAAACTCACTAAACTAGTTATAAATCCCTATATCACAAGATGGGTTGCTGGCTCACTGACCGAACCCACACTGTGAAAGTAGCAGACTCCAAATCCAACTTCAGACCAGTGACAAGTGGAGTACCACAGGGTTCAGTCCTGGGTCCTCTCCTATTTGGTATCTGCTTCTCTAAAGTACAGGCTAACACAGAAGGTCTTTAGCTAACAAAGTTCCCAGATGACTGCAAACTAGGAGCCATAATCAAAACTCCAAAAGATGTGGACATCCTACAAAAGGGCTTCACTGAGACAGATGCTTGGTGTCCAAGCCATGGCCCCAAGCTCAGTGCCAAAAAGTGCATTGTCATCCCTTTTGGTAAAAACTCTGTACCCATGAACTACCACATAGGCGGTAGTTTACTTAACACAGTGTGATAAGAGACCTTGGGACAAAGGTGGACAGTAGTCTCTCCTTTGATAATCACATCGCCACAGTAGTCAGAAAATCATTCTACGTGGCACACCCTCATCACAAAAGGTTTTCTCATCCAGGAAAAAGAGGTCATTGTTGCCCTCTACTAGTCACTCATTAGACCCATTATAGAGTACAATGCCCCTTTTGGTATGTACCTCACAAGAAGTCTACAACAACTGAAAAGGCCACAGAAGTACATCAGAGGATTAGCAGCCTCAAACAGACGCCCTACGCAGACCATCTCAAAAAACTGCTGCTTTACTCAGTCACATATCGCCTACTCAGAGGCGATCTCTGACTAACACACAAAGCTATGTCAAACCCATAGCTTTTAGTCATGCTCCACTTAAAGAAATCCCAATCCCTACGAGCTACATGCTCTAGGGACCTAAACATTGTCACCACTATAAACAGAACATGCTGGAGGGATAGTTTCATGTCCCAGAGACTTCCCATACTCCGGAAGAAACTACCTATCTATATGAAACAAAGTTCCTCATTAGCATTCTTCAAGAAAACTCTTGATTGGATGGGAGATAGGAAATTCACCCCGGGGATCACTTCTGTGGCTCTGCTCTACAGTGGCACAGGAAAATAATTTTCTTGGGTGGCGAAAGCCAGGGTACCTTTTGGCTAGGCTTATATAGGCCCTAGGGCCAATAGCCTAGTACCTACCTATGACCTCAGGCCCATTTGGGATCTCAGCCTCCTAAACAAGTTTGCAAAGTAGACAGAATTCTGGATGGTCATGATTTGGTCCATTTTAACTTTTCTGAGGAAGGATGACTGAATATGTTTGGTGGACTGACAGGACATCTACTATCACGTAAAGACAGCCAGGCAGATCAGGAGGTTCCTTTTAATTTCAGCTGAGCCATTTTTTTTTTTTCAGTTCTGGGCATTGTCCTTCGGTCTCACCACAGCCCTCAGGTGTTCAAATTAATGACTATGCTTGCAGCACATTTCGGACTACAGGGGTTTCTGTTTCAGTACCCAGATGACTGGCTTATAACCACCATCAAGAGGGATCTGCTAATCTGTGTCAGAGATTCCTTGCTCCAGTTATGCTTTTTCCTAGTGATCATGGTCAGCCTGCAAGAGTCCAAATTGACATATGTCCAGACAGAATTGTCATGGGATGCTACCTAGACATCACCTTGCAGATGGCCAAATTTCTGGAATCCAGATTAGACATTCTATATCAAGAAGCCTCCTTGGTTCTTTCTCACCAAAACCCCATGGTGAGATCATTCTGCATCTTTTTGGGCTGTATGGAAACTTCCGTCAGCTCTTGTTCCTCATGGTAGATTTCACATGGAGTATTAAGTCTGTCCTACACTAATCCATACACTTTCCAGTCAGGCTTATGAGAATCTACAGACAGTAATACAGTGATGGCTACGTACTCCACTAGTTTCTCTAGGCTGTTCACTTAGTATGGCTACTGGGAAAGGGAGAACCAACTGGGCATTTCAAGAAGACTGTCCAGAGTATGTGGACTTCGACAGAGACAATTATTCATGTCAGTGCTCTGGAGGTGAGGGCAGTCCTCTTAGCACTGCAGGCCTTCCATGACTACCTCCCCAGGAAGATTGCAGTTCAGGCAGACATGTCAGTGGTCTGGTACATTAACAAACAAGGAGGAACTTGCTTGTATCCATTATGTTGAATGGCCATGAGGGTTGGCAATGGGCAATTTCTCTGACCGCTTTCTAGTTGCAGTGTATTAGCAGATAAAGTTGAACAAGCCCATTCTTCTGCCTCATAAGTGGCCTTTCAAACAATTGGATGCTACTAAGATATACAGCTGCTGGGTTCATCCTTGCTTTGATTTGTTTACAACCTATTCCAACACCAAATGCAGAAGTTGCTTTGCCCTGATTCCTCAGGAGCAAGTGTCATTGAGGGATGGTCTTGTCCACACCTGGGTCTCCTATATGTTTATCCACCCAGTCCCCTCATCATTAAGTTTCTGCAGAAAAATACTTGGTGTAAGGCCATGATGATTCTTATCGCCCCCTTTTGACTTTGATAGATATAGTACACTTTTCTATGACCACACTTGGTGTATCCCCTAGCTGGGCACTAGACTCTCTCTGTCCCAGATATGATTTCTAAACCACCCAGTATGCCTGACTGGGACATCAAAGCTCTGAAGCTAACTGCTTGGTTTCTCTATTTCCAGTGATGGCTAGAAATTCCAAGCTTTCATTTTCTATGATTTTCATATTGCCATTGTCTCAAAAAACTTCCACCAGAAAACTCTAGAAGCAAGTGGAGGGGATTTTCAATTTGGACTTCCACTAAGGGTCTGCACCACTTTTCAGCTCCATTATATCAATGTTGAGTTTCTAGCAGATTTGTTTCATGCAGGAACTAAGTTTCCCAAAGTTCAGGTTTAGTTGGCAGCTGCTTCTCGTTTCCACATGGGTGAAGACGGTACTCCAGTTGCTTGTTGAAACTTTCCAAGGCTTTTTTTGTGGAGCACCTTCCCTACAACCTTCTTTGAGGGAGCCCTGTTCCACCTTGGGATATTATGATTTTATTTCAGTTTTTGACAAAAAAATTCAAGTCTGTGGCTGCAGCAGAATTTAAACTTTGCAGTTACTTCATCAAGGATTTCAGAACATCAGGCTTTGTCTTGTTAACCACCATATATGGTTTCTCTAGAATGAATCTTAAAGCAGGCAGTTAACCTGCCTTTTTTCTTTCAAAAATGTTCAGATAAGGGGGCTTACACATTGCATTTGCTGGATGTTTTCAACTATGTTTCAACTTGCACTGAACCAAGGACCTCAGAAAAAGTAGCCACTTTTTTTCTCTCCTTCTCTAAAGCAAAATTGGGAAATAGTGTCTCTAAGCTCACACTGTCCAGGTGGTTATCTAGTTGCATTGTTTATAGAGTCTCAAAGCATCGTCTCCGCTTCACAAGCCTAAAGCTCATTCTACATGGCTGTTGCTATTTCTCCAGCTTTTTTTTCTGAAGTTCCTATAGATTGAATTTGTGCTGCAGCTACTTGGTTTACTGTGCATACATTTATTTCCCATTACAAGCTTGAACTTTTAGGCTAGGTCTCTATCTTCATTTGGCTCCACCATTCTCCAGAATATCCTTCCAGACTTTGTAATAGCTGGGGAGTCTCTCAACTGTGAGACAAATGAAAAGATAATATCTGATATGAGTTATGTACCCTAACATTAGAGCCATGTGTCGTCCTCAACTTTCCCTTCCTCTGCTCCTGCTAAAATATCTTTGTCTTGGGCTTTCTGTTGATCATACTGGACCTGACAAGACCCTTGTGTTATTTACAGTCTTTGACTGTTTTTGCTGTAATTTCAGGCCTTTTTTCCTTGCTAGTATGATAAGGATGGGTTATTTTTATATTGTCAGGCAAATTCTGTGAGGATTTGTCAGAGTGGAGGGGAATTATGGGTATGGGTAGAGCCTGAGTCTTAGATCCTGTAGTCTGAATGTTATCGTTGTCTGATCCGATGTATCCAAAGAAACAATAGCTGAGACGCACTTAAGAAAACATCACAGATTAGTGTTATGGTAAGTACATAACTTTTTCATTTTAATGCTATTGGCTTCCAACAAAATAAACTGCCAGAAAATGGAAATCAAAATCTAAAACTACTGTAATTGAAATATTGAGATATAAAAGAACTTAGTCTGTTCTTTAGAAAGTAGTAGGAGCAAATAACAGAAATAAATGAAATTTATGGAAATAATACATGTAGAATAATGTTCTGGAGGAGGAGTGAGGTTTAGGGAAAGGCAGGAATTGAGCAATTTATGTAAATATTGGAGTGAATAACTGTTATAAAGAAGGAAAGAAAATATATGCAGTGTATAATTCATGAATTGTGTTAGTATGGTGTGTTTTTTTAATGTATGTCTGCCTATGTCTTAAGTGATAACTTAATAAAAATGTTTAAAAAAATAGCATAATGCATTTAGCAGTAAAATTAATTCATGTGCTGCTGGGTTATGAAAAAACAGAAAACTGGGAATTGTCTTTACTACTGCTGTACCTCTTTTGTCTTGCATTATACATTGATAACTTTTTGTCAGCAATGTGTTAAATTGAGTCTCCCCTGTAAAGCGGCAATGCCCAGTGAGAATATCCATTTCAAGAAATGGTAAATTAACTCTGCTCATGCAAATCTAACATTTTTGTTGCCGTTTATAGTGGTTGCTAAACAATTGATTTTTGTAGTCGGACAGGAACTGTTGTGACATGAGTACAGAGCTGGTTGGATTCTGCTGTCACTTCCTTCACTCTCATAAACTTACTGTTTTTGTTTAATATTGAGAAAAGGTGTTGTGTATTATAATACATTTTGCAGTAGAAAATTAGGATAGCATAATTATGATGATGTATCTTGTGGTTTCAGATTGCACGTTTGACACAGAGAGTGAATTAACACCATTAGAATCCTCTCTCAATGTCCTTGACCACTTAGAGAAAGAGTGCATTGTGAGTGAGAGCTGCACAGCAAAGATCAAGAATGCAATCAAAGAAATGGTGAGAAAATAATTTTTTTCTGAGTAAGTGGATTAAGGTGGTATTTGATCAAACTAAGTATTAAATGTCTTATGCCTGAACTGGTATGTTAGGGTTTTAAGGGGTAGACTATATCCAACTTTTGAGTAAATTAATTTGATACGTTATTGGTCATATTTAAAAGGATTGTAAATGAGGATAGTATGAATGGGTTGCTAACAACAGCAGAGTAAAAGTCTCAGTAGGCTTTAAGAAAATGTACCCTGGTTTCTGTTCAACTGTTTTGACATAACCTTGATTCTAAGAATAGGTCTGTCTGTGGTAATGGGATTAATGCCACATATTTTAGGACCTGTTGGCTAATTAAACTTTCCTGGCTGCATCACATATCAAGCTCTTTCCAGTTCTTAGTTGATGCTCAAAAGTCAGGCCAGCCATAAGTGGCCCAAACCTACCTTCTAGAAAAACGTCAAGTGTTGCTCAAAAGTTGAGAGAACAAATGTGCTTTTTCATTTCCTTCCTGTCACCAAGAAGTTGTAAGTACTGTGTTTGTCACTGCCAAGGACATTTTTCTTTTCCTTCTCATGCCCTCATTATTGTGCCCAGGCCCATCCAAACTTTCAAGAGTGACTGTTTAGAAAATTTGCCTGTAGCAGGCTTACCCTTCCTGATGATGGGCATGCTAGATGCCTGTATTCCTTGGGTATACAGCATGATTCCAGAAGCTGTTCAGTCAGTGAGGAGTTTAATGATGTGAACTAAGAGGAAAACCCTTTTGTTCTTAACTGAACAGGACTTTGTCAGAACTAAACAATTTGACCACAGTAATTCGTGGTTAATGAAATGAGTTGTCATGTAACTTCTTTTTTTTTTTGTTTAAATACATTTAACCAATTAAGTCTAATCATTATTTGGAATAATTTCCTAGAACATCTTAAAGGAGCCCGGCAGTAAATGCCTTGCAATAAACATGTATTACATAAAAGCATATTGTCAAAATATTCAGAAAAATATTTAATAAAAATGAGCATAAAAAACACAATCAGCAAAAATAGAAATAAATAATGGAGTATTTATAGATACATGATCATTCAGTGCAGAGGGTTTGTTGGTCTAAGCTGCCACTGAAGATCCCTGTACTCGTGCTTCTCAGGGACCTTCATGTGGGTTTATATGGATGTCTTCTAAAACTGCAAATTTAAAGATGATGTGGCCTGAAAAGGCCTTCAATTGTTTATAAAAGGCATTATTTTCATTACATTTCCTGATATCATAGTAATATTCTTACATCCTTTTGGCAAGTCACCTTTTGGTCTTGCCAACATAAGCATTGCAGCTCGTGCAAGTAGCAATGTATACTACCCTCTTGGTGGTGCAGTTACAATTTTTAGGTAAATTAATAATTCTTCCACATATCATTATAGTATTCCTCATAAGGATGCAGTTGCATTGACTACAACTCCCACATTTGTTCATACTGATGTTATTGCTCTTCCAAAACTCTCCTGGAACATAGTTATTCTAAGTTTTTTCCAAGTTGTTTTCAAAATGTTATCCTGTTGGGTGCCTATACACAATTTGTTTAAAAAGACATCAACTACCCCTTGGTCAAAATTGAAGATACCCCAATTATTTTGAATTATCTTTTTTATATTCAAACTATCTGAAAAAGTATTTTATATCAAAAGCAGAATTGAAGGATTTCTTCGCTGTTTCAACTTTATGAATTGTACCCTCACCAGTTTTAAGTTCTGTGCCAAGCAGGGTTTTAAATCTTCTGTGGCTATCCTTCTTGACTTCACTACTAAGTTCTGTAACGATTTTGGGATATCCTCTCTGAAGGAGCATTTGGGTCAGAATGCGACGCTATCTCAAAATCCTCTGAGATTATCCTAGCCAACCTAGCAAACTAATTCGCTTTTCTGTGTTAGTGACAGCTACTAAAATGCAGATATAAACTAGAAAAGGTTGTCTTACTGTAGACGTCTGAGGAAAATCATCCCCCATTTTTTTTCTTTATCAAACCATCTAAGTAGTTAGTACTGTACACAGTGATAAATGAACTTTAAAAACTCAGTACTTGAATTAATGTATTTAAAAAATTCTTCAAGTGCATCTAAGGTGTTGGTCCATAAAAGAAATATAGCATCAAGAAAGTGAACATTTAAGTTCCAACAATTATGAAATCTAGAATTGAACGCACCTTTATTTTCCCAGGATAGCATTACTAAATTAGCATATATGGGTGCACAAATGGATCTCATAGCTACTCCCTTACTTTGCTTAAAAAGCTCGCCTTCAGAATAGATGAATTGTTAAGAACTAATTCCATCAAGTCAGTCACTAGACAAACTTATTCAAAAATTCAAAGGAAGAGACCACCTCAGAAGAACTTTCTACTAGATTAGTTGAAGGTTACCGCACAAGGTTCTAAAACTTGCCCCTTGGTGGCCTGTATTGATAGGAAATTGAAGCTGTACACAATAAAATGCTCCCATTTGTTAAGACTCATGGGATTTTCTGAACAAGCTAAAAGAACGACTTTACAGAGAGGAAATTATTTTTGATACTGTTGATGTGATAGACTTGTTCTCAGCAGTTCCTCGTGACATAGGATTAGAATATTTTTCAGAGGTGGTCTCTCTTCCTTTGAATTTTTGAATAAGAGGTTTGTTTAGTGGTTGACTTGATGGAATTAGTTATTAACAATTGTATCTATTTATCTGCCTTTGGGAAGGGCATATGTGCTTCTGCAAATGTGCAACCACCCGATCAAGAGGTATACCACTTGCATTGTAGGTGTTGCTAGGCGGCCTCCCTCTCCCCAGGGTGGGTAAAACAGTATTAGCTGCCCATTCCCATCTTCCTAGTTCATCCAGCACCTGTGCCACTAGTCAAACATGGGTCATCTGGGGTGCAGTTAGGACCTTTATCTTGCTGCCTGTGGGTTTGTTTTAAAACATGCTAGGGCCAGCAAAATTAACATACCTGTAATATCTCTTCCTATTATTTATTTTAAGCGGTTAGTAAATGCTCATACTTTGATTTGCTAACATGATCATACTTTGACTTACTAGCGTGATTTACTTGTGCAAGTATATTCCTTTGATTTTTGATTTATATTATTCAAGCCGTGTTTAAATGGCATAGGAAGCTTTTTATGTACTCTTCACTTGTTTAATGGAATGAGAAGTGACTTTTTTCCACTAAAGGGTCCTTTTAGCTTTGTGGTTAACTTTTGTATTTGCTGTAGTTATTTAACAAATTGAGTCAGAGTTACTAGTGTCTCAGCCAAATAATGTGTCCACCTCCTGCACTACAGTTGAGGTTTAACAGTTTATAAGATCCTAAAAAATCTGCATTGATGCAGTCACATACTAATTTGAGTTTAATGTGTAACACAGGCATTGTAAAGTTTGTATGTTTGATGTTACTAATGGTTGAACTGTCAAATCTAAAATAAGACCTTGAGTATTTGTTCATACTGAATCTAAAATGTGACTACTGTTAGCCATCATAGAAACCAATTAAAATAACTTGTAATTGCGAAGATCAACAATTCAGCTCCATAATGAGAACACTTGGAAGTATTTCATGTAGTACTGAAGTAATTGAAGTTGTTTATCACAATTAAGCTGTCGCTGTTTACCAATTTAACTGAAGAGTTCAAAAATTCAGTATGTTGTTAACCATTCAAGTCTGGACTTCTGTAAGCACTAGAGAGCCCAATACAGTCCCAGTTACAAATGTTGATTACATTAAGATCTAAATTTTTAGTGTTAGCATCTTAATTTATTACATTTAATACAAGTCTAGGAAATCCGAAATGAAGTCATTGTTAATTACATTACACCCAAACTTGAGTATGGCGTAACAATATGGAAACCTTATAAGAAAGCAAGCATGTGTAAACTGGAAAGAGTACAGTGGAAATATAGAACCAGCGAAAGTCAGAGGATCAAACACAGAACCAAAGAAAGTCAGAGTTGCCATCCAGCATTACTGAGGAAATATACCAAAAGCATCCGTGGATGTGAACATTTTAAGTTATTTTGAAAGACTGAAATATGTGAACTTGTACATCGTCTCTTACAGATATTTAAGAGGAGATATTATTCAGGTAATATAGGGCATTTAGAGATGACCATCTCTGGGACTGTTTGGGGTTATGAAAAAGTAACCGAAAATCCACCAAAGAACTCCAACAGCAATGCGAGTCCGGTCACAATAAAGGAGGGTCTTCAGTGATTCAAAATGATGCAGCCATTTTATTCCACTTAAAGCGTTAACAGAGTAGTACACTCCATTCGAAACAGCACATAAAATTAATTGTAAATCATGGATTAAGCGCTTTCGTCTCCGTTTGGAGACTTCATCAGAATCGATGAAATAAGAGCATCAAAATCCTTTTATACAATTGAGATCTAATTAGCTGGCATCTGATTTAATTAATTGATTACCATTTCTAAAAGAACCAACATACAACCAGTACTTGTATATAAATTCTCATTTTTGAAAGATATCTGATCAAAATAAACTATGACATTGTTTTATAAGCATGAATATTAAAAATAAGTTTATATATATAAATTATAAGCAGAACAAAAATCTATGATTATAAAAAAATAAAAAATGTATGTGTATAAAAATAAATGAATATGTATATATATATATATATATATATATATATATATATATATATATATATATATATATGGGAACAGTAAATAAATATTTTGTATATATAAAATATTTTTATATAAAATATATATTCCAAAATACCTATGACATATATAATATAATATATATATGAATAAATAACCACTTAAAAAAATTTTTTTTAATTTTTTCATAAAATATTTAAGCAAAAAGTGTATTTTTTGCAATCCGGAAATTAGTCTTAAGGATGGACAACAACAGTCTTTTATCTGAATTGATTAGGGTTATTCAAACCCATTCACAGGCTGACATTGTGCCGTCTGGTTCTGACAGCTGTATTCTGTGCGCACAGAGTAGTCCAAGGCGGGCACGAGCAGGATGATGTCAGACGCAGGAGTTGATCAAGGAGAAAGGGAGCATGTACTAGACCATGGTCTGAGAGCTCCGAATGGCGTTTTGTCTAATAAAGATGTGGTTACTGATGGGTTCGAAGGGCACGAAATACTGGACAAATGTAAGAACTTGGACTTCCACACTTGGTTTAATCGTTCATTTAAAATTAACCACAGAGAGGCGAACAACGATAAACGTGGAGGTTCGACATACAAGGACTTGTGTAAGACTTTAAAAACTAAATTAACTAAGTATAAATCTTTGGTTTCAGAGAATTGGTATTTTGAGAAATGTGTGGAAGAGAAAATAATACCAAAGGGGTTGAGATTAAACAAATTTCCAAACTGTGCCAAAGATGATAGACTTTTTTAAAATTATTTGTGATATTTTAAATAACTGTGGGCTGGCTATTCTGAAGGAAATGATAAAATGGAACATTAAAAACATGGAAATGCTTAAAGAAATTGATGTATTGTACGAGCGTATTAGCTCTGATCTTTTATTCTCAGTAGATGAACATAAAAACATTTGTTTGAGAGTGTTACAAGATGTTGATCATTCTACTAACACCAACATAAACAGAAAACTGTTGAAGTTGGAAAGAGATTTAGCTGAATATGATAGGGGTACGGCATATTATGTAGATTCTAATAATAACAAACACCACAGTGATTACACATTCAATACAAAATATAATAGGATTTGGAGGGGTGATGCAAGGTACAATGGTGGTTATAACACATGGTCTTATGGGAAGGATAAAAGGGGAAGACGTGAGCAAGACCATGTAGTCAGAGACCAACACCGTTATGATCATGATATACAAGGAGTTGAACAGCATTTATACAGATTGTGGGGGCAGTGTTAATAATGTTAGGGATGCCATCCCTTTAGACCTAGAAGAACCCAGAAGATCAGAGAGATTACGGAATAGAGTACAACAACCTACATATGCACAGGTGATGGGGAACAACAATACCCAGTATGGGGTGAGGTTACACAGGGTAATACATGATGAACCAGTACTTAATATTAGTGCGGATGAAACTAAAACAGAGGTTCAATTAGAAGAAACCAGACAAAATATTATTTGTACCGGTAGTAATTTTAATATTTTTAATTATTCTGACATACAGGTTAATGACGATTATTTTAATTTATTAAAGGATTTACTTTTGTGCCTACAAAATTCCCTAAAATTGAAAATATCTTGTTAGATATCAAATTATTTACGGGAAAATTAAATTTTATGCATATGTATAGGGACAGAAGTTGTTTAAATAAGGAATGTGCACCAAAGAGATTGAGCACATTCAATCCCCCTTTACACCATGAAATTATGAATTTTGAGAAATGTGTAACTAGGAGAATACGTATGACATATCAATCTAATAGACAAGTGGTTAATAATTTAACAGATATTGAAACTAATTTATTGAAAGAGCTTAGTTGTAATGATAAAATAAGAGTTATGAAACCGGACAAAGGTGGGGGTGGGGCGTAGTACTTACGGACAAATGGGATTATACAACAAAGATGATGGATATCTTAGATAATGAGACCAAATACAGCAGAGTTTCTAGAAATTAAATAAATATATCATATAGACAGATAGACATAATATTAGAAGATAACTTGGTGCAGGGTTTCATTGATATTGACCTATACATTTTTTTTAAAGTCCCGAAACCTGTCATACCGGGTATTTTTGGTATACCGAAGGTCCATAATTCTATTCACGATCCTCCTATGAGACCAATTGTTTCATCTCCGGGATCCAAGACCCAACCTTTGGCGGTTTATGTAGACTTTAAATTGAAGATGTTTCCTAAAAAATATTGTCATATTTTGATTGATTCATGGTATTTTTTGACTAAGATGGGTGAGTGTCCATACAACGACGATAGTATGTTCATTACAATTGATGTAAAGGATTTGTTCTCCGTTACACCTCAAGATATGGGGATGGTGTGGTTTGAAGACATGTTAACGGAAATTAATTTTTTAACTAATGATGAATTTAAGTTGGTACTTGAAAGTATGGAATTAGTTCTAAAATACAACTATCTGTACTTTCAGGGTGAATACTTGCATCAAAAAGAAGGGGTGGCCATGGGCTCGGCCTGTGCCCCTATATATGCTAACATCATTATGTTATACTGGGAAATTAGGTACATTTTTTCTTCTGAATACTACAAGTACATGGTCAAATATTACAGATTTTTGGACGACATTTTTGTTTTGTGGAATGGGTCAACCAATAAGATGAATTTGTGGATTATATTAATCAAACTACGCCATTTTTAGAATTTACACATGAAATTGGTAAGGATTTTACACATTATTTGGATGTGAGGTTGGACAAGGATTATTTAAATAAATGTTTTAAATCCAGCATATTTAGAAAGGAACATTTTTCCAACGCTTATTTACATTTTGACAGTTACCATTCATATGTATTAAAAAAGAATATTATAAAGGGACAAATGATTAGAATGGAAAGGATGATCTCAGATGAAGACGAATTTGTGGAAGCGATTGTAAACGTTGGCAAAATGTTCCAAGAGAGAGGATACCCCCCCCGAATTGATATATGATGTGAAAAATCAGGTTCAAGAAGGAAGATTTAATAAAAAATACATCCCTTTATTAGTTAAGAAACAGTTATGTGAATATGACTAACAAGGATGTGAACGTCAGCTGTTTAGAATTTGAGAGTTGTAATAGTAACAGCAATAATTTAAATGGAGTACCATATCTAACCCTAACATACTGTCATGGAATAGGACCGCTTAGAAAATGTATTAATGAGACCTGGGGGATGTTTAGGAAAATGTCCATTAAAACTGATGTATTTCAAAAGGATATACAGTACAGTTACAGAAGGAATAGGAACATTAAGAATATTTTAGAGAGTAAAAAGATGAATATTCAAGGAACAAGTACAAAACGTGGGACATTTAAATGCGGTAGATGCGCACAGTGTGCATTTATAGCAGGACAAAAAGAGATAAGAATACCCAGTCTTAGAATGACTCTAGTAGATAAGGGTTATAGTAGTTGTTACACTAAAGGGGTGGTATATCTTGTGTTTTGTAAAATATGTTGGAGTTATGTTGGGAAAACAGAACGACACTTAAGATCCAGAATTTATGAACACGTGAGAGACATCAACAAAAACAATGAAAATAATGCCTTG
This sequence comes from Protopterus annectens, assembly GCF_019279795.1. Lineage (NCBI taxonomy): Eukaryota > Metazoa > Chordata > Ceratodontiformes > Protopteridae > Protopterus > Protopterus annectens. The sequence goes on along the minus strand of NC_056742.1, from coordinate 339,262,921 downwards.
TATAGGCATGTATTAGTTTGTAAAAATGCTGATTTTAAATTCTGGGTGATTGAGGGGGTGAAGTGTCCCGAGAGGGGGGTTGATTGGGAGACTCAGTTGGAATTTAAAGAAATTATGTGGCAGCTTAGACTTGGATTCCTGTTGTGGGAAGGGTCTGAACGACCACATCTCCATCACCCCAGCAATGAAAAGGCTTGCAGCCGACCCCAAGAAACACAAGTAAGGATAGGTATACTAAAAACAAGTAGAGTTTTTAACCAAAAAATTACTAATTTTACAGATCTGTACACATGCATCCTTCTCATTTTGACTTTGTTGTATCTATATTGTATATACATATACATTTTTTACACGTTTTTACACTTTTTGCATAAAAATTTTATAAAAAAAAATTTAAATTTATTTTAAGTGGTTATTTATTCATACATATATTATATCAAATATATGTCATAGGTATTTTGGAATATATCTTTTATATAAAAATATTTTATATACATACAAAATATTTATTTACTGTTCCCATATATATATATATATATATATATATATTTATTATTTTTTATACACATACATTTTTTATTTTTTATAATCATAGATTTTTGTTCTGCTTATAATATATATATATATATATATATATATATATATAAATATATAGAGATATAAACTTATTTTTAATATTCATTCTTATAAAACAATGTCATAGTTTATTTTGATCAGATATCTTTCAAAAATGAGAATTTATACACAAGTACTGGTTGTATGTTGGTTCTTTAAGAAATGGTAATTAATTAATTAAATCAGATGCCAGCTAATTATATCTCAATTGTATAAAAGGATTTTGATGCTCTTATTTCATGGATTCTGATGAAGTCTCCGAACGGAGACGAAAGCGCTTAATCCATGATTTACAATTAATTTTATGTGCTGTTTTGAATGGAGTCTACTACTCTGTGAACGCTTTTAGTGGAATAAAGTATTATTGTGTATATGGCTGCATCGTTTTGAATTATTGAAGACCTCCTTTATTGTGACCGGACTCGCATTGCTGTTATGAAAAAGTAGCAGAGAATCATCAGACCTATTTAGAAGAATCTATAGAAATGAGAAGTATACTAATTGGTTCTCGGAGAGTGCAGCTGATGCATGGCACAGACTGCCAAACAACATTTAAAGCAAGCGCTACTTTAGATATTTTTAAGAACAACCTGGGCACTTATGTGACCAACTGTTTTGGTATATTGGCAAGCTAGAGAGGCATTAATACCTGTGCTTGAAATGTATGTATGTACATATGCTTTTGTTGCCCTACTCATAAAATCCCAGCTTACTCTGTCAGATGCTTTCTCTGCATCAAGGCAACCAACAATAGTGGCATTTTCTTACATTCTGCTTTCCTCTGAATCATCATCATTGTTCTGTTAAATGTTGTCAAATGTTTGCTTCCCCTCCACAAGACCACATTGATCTATATCTTATCAATTCTGGCATTATAGACTTAAAACACTTTTTTTAATAATCATGGTTTAAAATTGAAGTGGGCTTATATGAAGATGGATCTGGTATGTCTTTGAAGTCTTTAGGTATTACAGCCATCACAGCTTTTTTTCAGGTTATTGGTGCTTCCCTTCTTTGTAAAACACTGTTAAATCCTTCTATGTCTTTTATCACTTTCTTCCCTCCTAATTTCTAAGCTTCTACCAGAATACCATCTGTTCCTGTAGACTTTTCTGCAGAGGAAATAAATATAGTTTTTGAGAACAGTACATGCAGAATAGTGTTCAGGAGAAGGAGGAGTGAGGTTTAAGGAAAGGCAGGAATTGAGCAACTTAACTTGGAATGGGAGAAAATTGTTAAAAGAAATGCTTGTACTGCACGACAGTAATAATGAAGACTTACTATGATATGGGTTTTCATATCCATTAATGTTTGTAAACCCATGTTACAAATTAAAATGTGATAGTTTAATAAGTGTTGACTAAAAAAAAAGTTTTGGAGCAGAGGCTGAATTCGGAGCCTTTTTTCCCCCCAAACTGGCAGCCTGTTTGTGGTGTGATATTTAAAGAGGGCTACACGTGCTTGTACTTCCCATGCAGATTTACATATAGACATGTTATATACATCTCTGATGGAGAGCCATAGACATGTTTGAATAAGTTTCGAGCCTAACTAGTAATCTGAGGTCCGAATTAAATATTGTAGCTTGTGTTTGAGGTAAATACTTAACCATTATGCCAAACCCACCCCCATCACCTTTGCAGCTGTTCACGTAATAGAAGTAAATGTGCTGTAATATGTTCTGGCCTGTACCTATAAGACCGGTTTTGCAGCTGAGAATTAAAGGTATCTGTCTTGTCATTGTTGATTGGAGCACCTGAGAAGCCATCCTTTTTGCTTCTTAGAGGAACAGAGTCCATATCCTCTCTAGCTTGGTTCAGCAAGAAAAGGGAAGCTAATGAGGAATATTTCACTTTCCAGTTGCAGTGAAGAGTCCTTATGCTTTCCAACTTTCCCCTCTCTCTTTTCTGAATGTTTTGAGAAGTACATAATAAAAGTAAATTGTGATTTAGGGTCCTCTGATCCCTGACCTTGCATGGAAGTAAGATCAGGGATCATTGTCAGTTATTTCTGTATGAGCTAAGTAATTCCTGCCACTGTCACCTAGGGTATCATTAGATGTGATAGTGTTCAATCTCGCCGTTTGTTCTTACACATGGGTTCGGAGCCGATCCTCGGCTCCGTGTCGGCCGCTTGCAAGCTCTGCATCGAGAAGAAGCTCGAGACAATCTAATACCCACAATCCCCCTCTGCCTTTACCTCAGATCTAGTTTGCCGCTGCTGCGTTCGCATCGCTGGGAGCTAGCTTGAGCATCTTGAGATAAGATATAACTTTATTTTTGTTATATTTTAGGAAAAGTTTGTTCTGAAAGTACCTTTTGGTATTCTTAGTGTATGTGTGTGTGTAGGTAGAATTTCTCGGTACCGTTAAGTTTATTTAACTGGTTAGAGTTTTTCGGGGCCTACCACCCCTGCTTAAATTTGACAACCGGACTGACATATACATCGGATTTGACTTTTTTCTATTGGACTTGACTCTTATACTGGACTTGACTTTTCTCTTTCCTGGAAAATGTCTGAGAAAATTAAATCAGGCTTTAAACGTTGCCAGTGTGGCCAAAAAATGTCAGTTTCTGACAACCATAGTTCCTGTGTCTACTGCCTTGGCCCTCTCCACTTACAAGAGGACTGTTCAATTTGTCACTCTTTTAGTGGGAGGGTCATGACAGATAGGCGCAGGAAACTCATGGACAGAGGGTTATTAAAACCTTCCTTTCAGGAGGCTCTGGATGCTTCAGACCAGGCATCCAAATCCTCGAAGGAATCGAAGACGTCGGAGCCCAAGTCATCGGCTCCGAGCTCTTCGAGTAAAGTTAGATCATCGGTTCCACAGACTTCGGGGCCGAGTGTTCAACTGGTGTCGGTTCCTGAGCCTCGAGTCTTGGAACCGGTGATGGAGCTCCCTCCCTCGACTCTGAGGTCGGCTCCGTCTTCGGTTCCTTCGACCCGTTCTTCTTCTAAGCTCTCAGATGTCGATGTGGATCGTGTGGTGCAGAAGTTATTGGAGCATTCGGCCCTATCCAAACTTATTTCAGCTTCCACCCAGTTGGTGTCGAAACTTGAAGGCCTCCCATTGTCTCCATCCATTCCTCCTCCGAGACCTGTCGAGTCTTTGGAGCCGGAAGAGGTTGATCTTCTGATTGTGGAGCCCTCGGGTCCAGAACCGTCCTTCTCTCGGTCTGTTCCTCTCACCTCGACTCCGGACCCGCACCGGAGTCTCGGAGCCGACGATCTGTCCTTGGTTCCGGGCCGAGAGTCGAACCGACGTTCGGTTCCGACCCTTCCCTCGGGGCCTCGGCGCGGATCGATTCGGCTCCGTCCTCGGGTCGATGCCTTCGTGCCTGTTTCGGGATTCTTCCCATTTCTTCGGAACCGGGAGATTCTTCGACTCGGCCCCGGGGCTTTCGATCTGATGAGGAAGGTGTTGTCTACCCAGACAACCACATCAGTAGAAGCAACCTCTCCTCCCCATAAAGGGCCGTTATCCTCCTCTGCACCCACGGCCACATCCAAGCGTCGAGCACCGGTGTCTCAGCCACCCCTGGAGGGTGCCCCCTCTTCCTCGGAGGCTTCTTCGGATGCTCCCCACGAAGAAGTCCCTAGGAAAAGATTGTGTAAGAGGAGACACTTGGATTCTCCACAAGAATCCTTGACATCCGATACTGACTTAGATGAGTCAGAAGGGTCCCCTAAGTCACCTTCAGAAGATGTCTCTTTTTCTGACATATTGGAGATCCTAAAACAGAGAGGTGTCTGGCAGTCCCTACCCCCTTCTGAGGATGAGTCAGTCTTGCTGAAGGCATTTGGTGCTCGCCCTTCTTTCTCCTGGGTCACTCCGCCCTTCGATGAATTAATGGAACTTATTGCTCGAAGGGCGTGGGAGGCTCCTGACACAGTGGAACCAGTCCCAAGGAAACCCAATAAGTATATCACTGCACCCCAGGACAAGACTTACTTAACAAAAGGAGTTCCAGTGGACGCTATGGTGGTGGCAGCGGCCACGAAAAAGGAGATGTCGGAATCTTCCTCATCTGTCCATCCCCCTAATAAAGATTCTAGGACTATGGACAGGTATGGGAAGCGCATTTTTAGTTCAGCGGCTTTTTCCATGCGATCCCTGAACTATTTGACCCACTTTACACGACTACAGAGGGATCTAGTCAAAGAGTTGGGAGATACCCTCCAGGGTACTACGGATGCTGCTGTCTCAGAGAAAGTGACAGCGCAACTTAATACCCTTACATCCATTGTAAACTCGTCCATGAGGCTGATCTCTTACGCAGCCGAAGGTTCGAGTAGGGCAGCAGCTTCAGCGATTGCTCTTCGCAGACAATCCTGGATGCGCTTATGTTCGCTTATGGAAGCCTTCAAGTCTTCCTTTACTAACGCCCCATTTGACGGTGCCACTCTCTTTGGCCCCAAAGTAAAGGAGACCCTTACCCGGTGTGAGCAGGAGGGAAAGACTCTGTCTGCTGTCGGAGTCCGTTTTTCCACCCCAACCAGACCGTACCCCAAAGGGCAACGTGGTGGAAAAATGTGGTTTCGAAAACCCCAAGGATCTTTCCCAGGCACACAGGGTGATGCCCTTCTAGAGGCAGAGGAGGGGCAGAGGTGGAAGACGCCGCCTCGCGGCAGAGGGGGTCCGCAGAATCAAGGTGACAGGGATACACTCCCTGGTAAACCTTTCCAGCACTCCTGAGAGGAGGCCCGACTGTCCTGCTCTGGAGGCAGTCGGGGTCGCTTAGCTTTATACCCTCAGGCCTGGCAAAACATAACTACAGACAAGTGGGTAAAAAGCGTGGTTACCAGAGGTTACAACATACTTTTTCTATCCCATCCCATTCCAAAGAAAAGACTCCCAGATGTACCGCCCATCTAGAGCCAGCAGCTATAGAAATTTCAAAGCTGCTAGAAAAAAGAGTCATCCAACCAGTCCCAGCGGACCAGAAAGGATTCGGGACTTACTCAAGGTTCTTTTTAGTTCCAAAGAAAACAGGGGACTGGAGGCCCATTCTGGACCTAAGCGACCTCAATACCTTCGTCAAGAAAGAAAAGTTCCGAATGGTCACGCTTCAATCGATCCTTCCATTCTTACGGAAGGACGACTTGATGTGCTCAATAGATCTGAAGGATGCATACTACCACATCAAAATGGCCAGGGCATCCAGAGATCATTTGCGCTTCCGGCTGGGTGCCAGTCACTTTCAATTTCGAGCCCTGCCCTTTGGTCTGACCTCAGCCCCCAGGGTCTTCACCAAATGCATGGCAGTGGTAGCGTCTCACTTGAGACGCCAAAGATTCCAGGTGTTTCCGTATCTGGACGACTGGCTCCTCCCTGCCACCACCCAGCGTCAACTAGTACAGGCCAGAGACTATACTCTTCAACTGTGTATTCACCTAGGAATTTCCGTAAACTTCGGAAAATCCTTACTACAGCCATCACAAAGTATCTTATTCATAGGAGCGGAATTAAATACACATCAGTTAATTCTAAGACTTCCTCCAGAAAGGATACTTTCACTTCAGACTCACATACGTCTTCTTCTCTTGTCCAGGAAATCTCCAGCAAAACTGGTACTGAAGGTTTTGGGACTCATGTCAGCTTCTCTTATTGCAATACCCTTGGGAAGACTGCACATGAGAGTCCTACAATGGCTACTGTTTGCACAATGGTCGTTCCAACAACTACCTCTAACACACGAGATTCTCATAACGAACACATGCAAAACACACCTGAACTGGTGGCTCCAAACGTGCAACCTTTCCAAGGGGAGACCATTTGTGCTACCCACGCCTACAGTTACGGTGACCATGGACGCTTCCCTGATAGGGTGGGGGGGCATCTTTCAGGGACAGACAGTCCAAGGCGAATGGACCAATTTAGAGTACAATCTGCACATCAATGTTCTAGAGTTGAGGGCAGTGTTTCTAGCGTTGCAACACTTTACTCCCCTTCTTCCTCTGGGAACTATTGCAGTTCAGACGGACAACATGTCGGTAGTCTGGTACATAAACAAGCAAGGGGGAACCAAGTCCTATCAGCTATGCAGAAGAGGCCATGAGAATCTGGCAATGGGCGGAGTCCACGGGTCGCTTTCTGATCGCAACGCACATCCCGGGGTCATCCAACGTCATAGCCGACAGGCTGAGCAGAGCAATTCTGTTACCGCACGAGTGGTCCCTAAAACAATCAGTTGCGAAAAAGATTTTTCGCACGTGGGGCCAGCCGTCCTGCGATCTGTTTGCGTCTCCAATGAACGCCAAATGCAGGAGCTACTTTGCCCTATTACCCCCTCCAGGGGAAGTCCCCAAGGACGCTCTGATTCACGATTGGCCCCCGGGACTCCTGTACGCTTTTCCTCCCTTTCCCCTGATATCAAAGTTTCTCCAGAAAGCCAGAAACCTACACAGGACAATAATCCTCATTGCCCCATTCTGGCCTCGTCAAATTTGGTTCCCCTTCCTGATGACACACTGCATTCGGGGACCCTGGATCCTGGACCCAGAGCCAGATCTATTGACTCACTCGTCAGGGGCTCCTCACCCCGCGCTTTTGTCCCGCCATCTAGCAGCTTGGCTGCTCCAATTCCCAACTTAGCCAGGTCTGATCTTCTTTCGCCTGTAGTTCAGAATATATTAGTGGCTTCTCATAAAGCTTCCACTACTAAAACATATACTAGTAAATGGAAGCGATTTGTATTCTGGGCGATTACACAGCAGGTGGATCCTGTTATAGCTCCTTTGAATAAAATATTAGAGTTTTTAACAGACTTGTTCCATCAGGGTGCTTCTCCTGCCACATTAAGAGTTCAATTGGCTGCCATTTCTAATTTCCATGTGGTAGAATGTGGGGCTCCTGTTATGGCCCACAGACTTTGTAAAGCCTTTTTAAAAGGGGCTTTTCATATTAGACCACCAATTAGATCTCCTACGTCACCTTGGAGTCTAAACTTATTGTTATCTAAGTTAATGTTGCCCCACTTTGAACCAGCTTCCTCTTGCCCATTGAAATTTTTGTCATGGAAGACTCTCTTTTTGGTAGCCATTACATCCGCTAGGCGAGTATCTGAACTTCAAGCTCTCTCCATTAAGCACCCTTATTTGATCTTTCACTCTGACAGAGTTTCTCTACGCACTAATTCATCTTTCCTTCCTAAAGTTTGTTCTATTAATAATATTAATCAGTCCATTGAATTACCCACTTTCTTCAAGAATCACTCCAATAAAATGGAGTATATGTTGCACAAATTAGATGTTCACAGACAGCTAAGGTTTTACTTGGATAGAACAAAAGATCACAGAAAAACTGATCAACTTTTTGTAGCCTTTGCTGATAACAGGAAAGGAGTAGCGGTTACCAAAAGAACTCTTTCTAAGTGGTTAACAGATTGTATCATCTATGTCTATGATTCTTCAAATCAAACTCTTTTGCACAAACCCAAAGGACATTCAACAAGGTCAGTGTCTACATCCCTGGGTCATGCAGCTCGCCTACCACTAGACGCTATTTGTGCGGCTGCTACTTGGTCTAAGCCACATACATTCATTTCTCATTATAAGGTAGACAAGGTTTCTAGGGACAGAGCAACCTTTGGTTCCACTGTGCTCAAGAACGTCCTCCCGTGAGTTCCTCAGGAACAAGGAGCTAGGGACGCTACCCATGTGTAAGAACAAACGGCGAGATTGAACACTATCACATATAGAAGTTATGTCCTTACCATAACGTTCCATGTGGAGTGTTCATCTCGCCTTTTGTTCTTACATTCCCACCCTCCCGCCCTTAGGAAGAACGTTCAGTTTTGGTGCCTGGCCTGGGGCATTTTGCTTCTGCATTGCAGTTGTTGTGTATATAGTTGACATGTATATATATCGTATATGTGTATATATATATATATATATAGACTCTTAGTTCTGTGCATATGTGATGTAAGCATGAGTGTGCTCTCTCTGACTTCTGGTTTGCTTGCAAACTAGATCTGAGGTAAAGGCAGAGGGGGATTGTGGGTATTAGATTGTCTCGAGCTTCTTCTCGATACAGAGCTTGCAAGCGGCCGACACGGAGCCGAGGATCGGCTCCGAACCCATGTGTAAGAACAAAAGGCGAGATGAACACTCCACATGGAACGTTATGGTAAGGACATAACTTCTATTTCAGGCTCTGGCCTCTGGTTTAAAGCCTTGGTTCCACTTGATCCTCTCCGGAGAGTCTTAATGTTGTTTGAAGCTTGGTTGCCTTTGCTCAGAATGAGATTACTTGTATTGTACTTGCAGGGGCATAATTGCTCAAGGTTATATATCCTTGTGTGCTGTTGCTTGCTCCATGTAGGATGGATTTGCTCATGCTTAAGTTGTACAAAATCGTATGGCTTTGTAAAATCTCATTGCTCACAGTATTCCAGAAAAAGAGCAAGGCAGGTTTTTATTTGTTTTAGTAATCAGTCTTTCTCCCATGTACAGCTATCTCTCATGGAGAATAAAGTGGTGTAGCGTTTGAATCCTCCCATATGGGGCTTACCCCTAGATAAAATTGCTTTTTGTGTGGTTTTGTTTGCTTTATTACTATATAGTCACGTGCACTTGCTATAAGACCTCTCTGGTTGAGCTGTCGGTTTCTAGCAGGTTTTGCAGTGCAGTTTGCCTTTGTATGTTGAGGTTTGTGGGAGTGAGGAACTGTAGTGGATCAACTGAAAGCCAGTATACTAAGAGCAGAAGGTTCTCTGTGAGGAAAGCTATTTTATGCTGCTTCATTTGGCTAGTTTGAGGTTATTAGTCTTGTATGGTTTAGTCCAGAAGTTAAAAGTAAAACCCCAAAAGTGGTAGGTAGTAAAGGTCTGTAATCCAACAAAGATAAATAGCAGGCGAAAATGATCCACAGACCAACAGGCTATAAACAAATATAATTTAATATACCAAGATGCTAATGCTTTTTGGGTACAAAACCCTTCTTCAGACATATATAATACACAACAATTCACTTGATATTTAAATAAAAACACACCAATCACATTCTAAAAGCAATAAAAAAAAAATGAATTAGTCTTTTTGGATGCAAGGTCTACGCCTATTCAGAATCGGTCTTAAAGGCACCACACCATTGAGTCCTGGGTGCCTATTAGCCCCCAGTTCAATAATCCACCTTGTTTCACAGTATTCAGTGTAGCTGGAAACATCACTCTTCCTGTTGTCTACTTTAATGTGTTGTAGGGCCTAAAATAAAAGGCTATGTCCTGGATATTTCTCTACATGTAGGGAGAGTGCACTATGCTTGTCTTTAAGTCTAATAGCTGACATATGCCTCAAAATCCTGTCCTTCAATCTACAGTTTGTCTTCCCCACGTAAAGCGAGGGGCAGCAAGTTTGTTTGTCTTTCTTTCGGCTTTTCCCGGTTAGGGGTCGCCACAGCGGAACTCCGGTCCTCTAATGATTGGTAGTTGATTTTTACGTACCGAGTTACCAGCCCTGACACACGACCTTCAACGAAGGAACACTCCATGAGAGAGCATTTCAAATGGCAGGGCCAGGAATTCTCTGATTCCAGGAAGAGATTAAGGACTTTTTTTGCATTTACCTCAGCATAGACCTTTGGCTATTCCTCCTGTTTTGAATGTAATTGATGATGTGTACTCTGAGTCTAGCATTACCCCTGACTCCCTTCCTCTGGCTCCTGTCAAACCCGATAGGTATTACAGGCTCCCGGACTCGCATCATTTCCTTTACAAGGCCCACTCTGCTGACCCTGAAACTATTTCCCAGGGCCCTAAAGGGGTTGCATCTTGCCACCACTAAAAATCCACTCCCCTCTGAAAGGGAGTCCAGGGCTTTAGAGAGATGGGGTAAAAAAGTGTATACTACTTCCACTCTTTCTATGAAGGCATTAAATTGTCAATTCCATATGATACAGTACCAAGAGTATTTGTTAGATGAATTGCATAAAAAACTGTCTTCACCTGAACCCCTAGATCGCAAGTCACTTCAGGATCTGGTACATAACTCCCAACAGGTTAGCAACCATTTCCTGCAGTGTGGTTATGATGCATTGGAAGCTTCATGTAGGTCAGCAATGACAGGTGCAGTCATACGTAGGCATGCTTGGCTGAAGGAACAAACTCTGCCAGATCATGTTAAAGCAAAGCTTCTGGATGCGCCACTGGAAAAGCAAAAGTTATTTGGCTCCACTGCTCAGGAGGTCTTAAAGAAATTTGAGGAAAAGGCTAAATCTGTGCAAACAGTCAAAGATTTTCTCCAGGTCCAACCACCAAGATTCAGCAGAAATTGGCCCTCTAAGAATTGGTCCTTTCCAGACACAGAGAGATTTCAAAGAGGCAAGAACAGGGGTGCCAGAGGTAGAGGGCAAGCTAGAGGCTCCTACAGAGGACATCAATGGCAGCCTCCTAACCAGAGAGGTAGTGCAGGACCTACAACTGCTGCACAAGGACAGACTCAATGACTTTGCCTTGAACCCGCCAACCAGGGCTCAATTGGAAGCACCTTTGGGCGGAAAGCTATCTTTATTCTCAAAAAATTGGCACAGTATTACAAGGGACAAATGGACACTGCAAATAATAGACAAAGGATACAGGTTCCATTTTCATACATTACCAAAAAGAAAAGGCATGCCAAACCTGCCACCAAATAAAAGGGCAGAGGCTTTAAAACAAATTTCCAACCTATTGCAAATGAAAGCTATAGAAAACGTTCCTCTCACAGAACAAGGCCAAGGATTTTATTCCAGACTATTCCTTGTCCCAAGAAAAGAAAAACAATGGAGGCCTATTCTCGACTTGTCCGCACTGAATACTTATCTCATTGTGCCAAAATTCAAAATGCTGACCCTACAGCAACTCCTTCCCGTGCTGGGCAAGGGGTCTTGGCTGGTAACTCTAGATCTCAAGGAGGCATACCTGCATGTCCTTATCAGACAAAGTTGCAGAAGACACCTCAGATTTCTTGCAGATTCAGAGCATTATCAATTCTCAGCATTGCCCTTTGGCTTATCTACTGCGCCCAGAGTACTCACGAAATGCCTGGAATCAGTAATTGCACACTGCAGACTTCAGGGGATTCAAATATACCCATATCTGGACGACTGCCTTATACAAGCGGACAGCCAACAAACTTTGGTAAAACACTTGAATTATGCCATCCGCCTACTTCAGGCTTTGGGATATACAGTCAACATTCACAAATCAAGACTTGTTCCATCCCAAAGGATAATTTTTCTGGGTACAAAACTAGATACAACCACCCAAATGGCTTTTCTCACGGAAGAAAAACAGACAACTACCGGATTATTTCGAAAATCTGACAAAACAAACTCTGCTGACTGCAAGGAAAATCCTGCAGGCCCTGGGTTACATGGCATCTTGCATTCTTCTGATTCCACAAGCAAGGCTGCATATGAGGAAACTACAATGGTACCTAAGGAGTTTATGGTCTCAGCACAGTCACAGACTAGAAGCTTTGATACCACTCATTCCATGCCTTCAAAAGGAATTTCTGTGGTGGGCTCAAGCAAGCCAGTCAAACAGGGGCCTGCCCTTCAGCAAACCAATAATCAGCCAAACCATTACAATGGACGCTTCAGACCTTGGATGGGGAGCACACATGGAGGGCAGATGCATTCAAGGACTATGGTCACAGAAAGAATTGAGCATGCACATAAACCAAAAGGAAATGCTGGCCGCGATGCATGCAATCGAAGCCTTCAAACATTTTCTGCATCAAGGACACCTGCTAATAAGGACAGACAATACCACAGTTATGTGGTACATAAACAAGCAAGGAGGTACCCATTCCTACCCTCTTTGCAGGCTGGCAATGAATCTTTAGGAACTTTCTTTAAAAATCAATATAGAGCTGCAATCCCAGTTTGTGCCAGGAAAAGACAATATACTGGCGGACAGTCTGAGCAGAAATATCATGGATCCACATGAATGGATGCTGCACCCAGACATCTTCCTTCAGATAACACAATCATGGGGGAGGCCGGACATGTATCTTTTTGCCTCCCACCACAACCATCAACTGAAGAAATTCTGCACAAGGACATACCACCCACAGGCATGGAAAGTGGACGCCCTCTCTTTCAGCTGGAATAATGTATGCATTCCCACCTCTTCCATTAATGACCAAGGTCTTACTGAAGATCAGGACAGAGCAGCCAAGAGTGATTCTGATGGCTCCGGACTGGCCCAGACAGCACTGGTACCCACTGTTAAGGAGCATGTCATGCACGAAACCGTGGCCTCTACCACAATGGCCACTTCTTCTGACACAGCACAATTACAAAACTCTGCACTCCAGCCTGAAAACCTTGCAGCTGACAGCCTGGAGAATACCTTGACTCCTCACCAGGATAAGCTATCTAAGACAGTGAAGGACATCATTATGGAAGCTAGTCGGCCTTCCACAAGAAAGGCATATTCAGCAAAATGGAAAAGATTTCGCACTTGGAACACCACAAAGGGCCTAGATGCGACAGTGATGAACATGGCACATATCCTGGAATACTTGGCAGAAATGCTCCACAATGGCCTTTCTTACTCTTCCATAAAAATTCATGCTTCAGCAATTTCAGCAGAATACAATACTGATCCACCTGTCTTCTCTCATCCACTCCTAAGGCAGTTTCTACGGGGAATTAAAAACATCAATCCTCCAAGGAAACCACCAGTGCCTACATGGGACCTTAACTTCATGTTGGAAAAATTAACTCTACCTCCCTTTGAACCAGCAGCATCTTCAGAACTACAGTTCCTGTCTTGGAAGACTGCCTTCCTTCTGGCCATAACCTCAGCAAGAAGAGCATCTGAGTTGCAGGCCCTCATGGCAGTACAACCATTTATTATTTTTCATCAGGACAGAGTCTCATTGAGAACCAGTCCTTCATTCATGCCATAGGTGGTATCCAGGGTCTCACTGAACCAAGCTATTCACCTGCCCACCTGCCTACCTTCTTTCCTAATCCACAGAACAAAGGGGAGAAACTTCTGCATACCCTGGACATTCACAGACAGTTGCGCTACTACTTGGACAGAACTAAGACTTAGAGAAAAACTGACCAGCTATTTGTAGCATATGCTGCAGGTGTACAAGGAAAAGCAATTTCCAAACAGACAATTTCCAAATAGATAGGGAATTGCATTCGATTCTGTTATTTCATGGCAAAACTGTGCCAGCTAACATTAGACCTCATTCCACCAGAGCCACAGCCACCTCCACATCCTTCTTAAGATGGGTGGCTACCAAGGACATTTTAGAAGCTGCTACATGGAGCTCCGTGCATACATTTTCCAAGCATTACAACTTACCCTTATATTCCAGATCCAGAGCAGGCTTTGCTACGGCAGTCCTGCAGGGCATTTTAGCTACACCATCCTTTTCTTAGATCCTACCACCCCCAGCTTGGCTGTGGTACTCTACCCATATGTAAGGACTGCAGATGCATCCTTGAAGGACATAGTATAGTTTTGTACCTACCATAAATGTAGATGTCCGATAGGTATGCATCTGCAGTCAGGTTTACCCTCCCTCCTTCCCCTCTGTGGTATTTCCTGGGTACTTGCCCCTCTTATATCTAGCTGGGGTTATCTATTATGGTGTATTTGTTTTATATTACTGTGCATGTTTGGAATTTTTTGCATCTCTCCAAATTTAGCCTTCCTTAGAGGGCACCTGGCATCTGGGGCAAGAAAAACTGAGGAAGATGGCGTCGGCTGATGCTTTTATACCCTAGGCGCTCTGACGTTGGGGAGAGGGCGACATCAGCCGACGCCGGACCCAAACTTTGGAATCTGGCCGACCGAAGGACTGCCTGAGGCAGGACAACCCATATGTAAGGACTGCAGATGCATACCTATCGGACATCTACATTTATGGTAGGTACAAAACTGTACTTTTTCCTGACAGCTTACTTCTCTCAGCTAGCCACCAGGCCCCAGCTATCTGTAAGGAAGATCCTGCAAGCTTTGGGGTTCATGGCATCTTGCATACTACTCATTCCATATGCTAGACTGCATATGAGGAAACTTCAATGGTACCTAAAGAGCCTTTGGTGTCAGCACTGTCAAGACCTGGAAACTTATACCTATAATTGTTTGCCTCAGAAAGGATTTTTTTGGTGGGCAGCAGCATGCTCCCACAACAAGATTGCTCTTCTTCTCACCCCCCCCCCCTGCTGCCCAGACCCTCACCACAGACTCATCAGAGTATGCTTGGGGGTGCACATCTGGACGACAGGTGCATACAGGGCCAATGGAGCCCACAGCAAATCCCTCTGCACATCAATCAAAAACAGATGATGACTGTGCAGCATGCCTTGATAGCTTTCAAACCCCTTCTCTCTCTCCAGGGGTTCTCCTGATCAAGACAGACAACACCACTGTTATATGTTACATCAGCAAGTAGGGAAGGACTCACTCCTACCCTCTCTGCAGGCTGGCCATGACCTTTTGGCTCACAGCCTCTTCCATGCAACTACACCTGTTAGCACAATTTCTGCCAGTCTCTCTCAACTCTCTGGCAGACCAATTAAGCAGAAACCTTCTGGACCCACACAAGTGGCAACTCAACAGAAGTGCCTTCACTCTAATAACTCAGAAATAGGGGACCCCAAAGGTCGACCTCTTTGCCTCCCACACCAACCATCAGCTCAGCAAGTTCTGCACCAGGGAGCATCACTGCATGGCTTGGAAAGTGGATGCCCTTTTCTTCCCCTTGGTCAGTCTATCAGTCTATGACTTTCCTCCCTTACCTCTCATCCCCAGGGTACTGCTCAAAATAGAGGAGGAAAAACCAAGGACCATTCTTATAGCTCCAGACTTGTCCCAACAACACTGGTACCCCTTGCTGCACAGCTTGTGTCTGCTGCCTCCATGGCATCTTCCTCCGATTCCAAACCTCCTGACCCAGAGGGAAGGGGAATTCATGCATCCCCAATTGCAGACACTCAGTATAGCAGTTTGGCTTGTTACCTAACCCCAAACCAATCAGTCGTCCTCAGTAAACCGGTTTTGGATGTTATCTGTGATGCCAGAAGTCCTAGCTACAGAAAGTCTCATGCAGATAAACAGAAAAGGTTCTGTGCTTGGATCCAGGCTAAAGGATCCAATACAGCACAGTCCTCCATTCCTCTCATCCTGGATTACTTAGCTGACCTACTACACAGTGGTCTCTTCCTCCTGTATAAAAATTTATGCCTCTTTCTGCTCATTTTCCCACTGAGCAGCCCCTTTTCTATCACCTTTTGATCAAACAGTTCCTCAGAGGGGCTAGCAACTTGAGGCCCCCCCAGAAGGGCACCAACACCAGCTTGGGACCTTAACTTTGTCTTGGAAAAGCTCACCCTGCCCCTTTCGAATCAGCGTCTTCTGCAGAGCTAAACATCATCTCCTGGAAGACGGCATTCCTTCTAGCCATCACTTCAGCCAGAAAGAGTCTGAGTTGCAAGCACTCATGGCTGTGGAACCCTTCATCATCTTCCATGCAGACAGGGTATCCCTCGGAACTAACCCATCCTTCATACTGAAGGTGGTGTACCGTGTGCTTTTCAACCAATCCATTCATTTGCTCACATTTTTTCGTAATCCCCAGAACAAGGTGGGAAGGATTCTTCACTCTCTAGATGTGCACAGACAGCTCAGATTCCATCTGTACAGGACTAAATCCTTCAGAAAGTCTGGTCAATTGCTGGGTTAGCTTTGCTACAGGGGCAGAAGGCAAAGCCATCTCCAAGCAAACCATTTCCCAATGGATAGCACACTGCATCCATTTCTGCTACAAACAGCATGGAAAGCCTCCCCCAAAGGGATCAGGGCATACTCCACCAGAGCAGCCTCCACCTCTGCAGCTTTCCTCAGAGGAGTCTCCACCAGGGGATATCCTGGAGGCTGCCACCTGGACATCTGTTCACACTTTTACCAAGCATTACCACCTGCCTCTTTTCTTCAAATCCAGGGCAGTATTTGCCTCTGCAGTCTTGCCAGGGCATCCTAGCCAGCCCCTATTTTCCTTGACTGCCTCCACCCATTTCCTCAGCTTTGGGAATCTACCCAAATGTGATGACTGCAACAGTGAAACACGAAGAATGTAGTACAGTTGTGTACACGTACCATAAATGTAGATGTTCGAATGTATTCACTGTTGTAGTCCTGGTTTCCTTCCATCCATCCCCTTTTATTCTCTTTCTCCTTTAATTACCATTCTTCCCTGTTCTTTCCTTACAAGGGACATCTTGTTGTTTTTCACTGGTGGAGTTCTTCCACCCGAACCTGGCTTCCTACTTTGGTTACTCTTGACAAGTTAGGCCAAGAAAAACTGATGTAATAGCATCGGCTGGCTTATTTTATACTACTGACGACCTGACGTCAAGTCCTCAAGCGACAGCAACTGACGCAGAAATACTAAGTCTCTGATATTTGGGCCGACCGAGGGCTACCCTGGCAGGGGTAACCCAAATGTGATGACTGCAACAGTGAAGAGACACTAAAATCTACATTTATGGTAAGTGTACACAACTGTACTTTCCGCAAACATTGCAGTTAGCAGCAATTATCAAAGTTTCACATTGGATTTAAAGGTTCTTCAGTAGCCTCTCATAATTTGTACAGAGCTTTCTTGTGCGGCACTATCCTTTTGAGACTTCCGTTTAGAGACTGCTCACCCATGGGATCTCAATCTGGTACTGCAGGAACTTCTAGATTTTCTCTTTAAACCAATAGCTAAATGTGGCCTTGAGTATCTTGGAAAACTGTTTTTCCTGGTAGCCGTTACATCTGCCAGATGAATATCATAGATTCAAGCCTAGTCTTCAAAACCTCCATACTTGATCTGTCACAAGAATAGATTGGCATTATGAACAAATGCTTCCTTCCCTGACAAGGTGGTGTCAGAATCTAATATCAGTATATTAATTTGCCAGTATCCTTTTCCTACGATTTTTTGCAAACAAAGGCGAGTACATGTTGCATTTATTTGCTGTTAGGTTCATAGGTGTTTACTAGGCTAACTACCACAAGGGCCATTTTAATCCGAGCCATGCATCCCAAATTTTGCAGAACTGAAATTGGGTAAATCAGTTGCAAAGTGACATTAGATAGATGTCTAACTGCTTGCATTGCATTTATCTTTTACAAATTGCATATTATCTTACCACAGCCATTATGGTCTGTAGTCTTTGAGGGTAGAGCATTGTATGGTTCAGCTGTGTTTAGGAATATCCTTCCTTATTCCATCCAGGATTATAGGTAGCTAGGGGTTTTATCCTATCAGTTTAGGATTGAATGAAAGTTGACAACATCAGATGAAGTTATGTACTTTAATGTTCCATCTGTGTTGTCCATTTTCATTCTTCCTCGTATTCCCAAACTCTAACCCCCTTCCATTATGTCTACAAACCTCTAGATGATTGGCTTGTAAGAACATCACAGTTCTTTTGATTGAACTCCTGATATAGTGTCTCTTTAAGGACACAGGCAGAGAGAGAGAGAGACAGAGAGACACACCCTTTCTTTACACATTGATACATACATCTAGTAAAATCAGCAAACAATATCTGAGGCAACTTAGGGTTGGTGCTTTATGGGTAAGGTTGAGGCTTGGTTGCTTTTTGGCTCCCAAGAGCTTTAGTAACAACTGAGTTGGATCCGAAGATCGGATCCAGACCTGTCTGTTATGGAAGAATGAAAATGGACAGCACAGATGGATTGTTATGGTAAGTACATAACTTTTTTTTGACGATATGCACAATACTACATTTTTTTACATTTAATTTGAAACCATTGTCTTTTTTTACCAGTTGCTAACATGGTCTAAACCACGTTGGAGCAGGGGTGAGCCTGTGGAATACAAAGTAACACCATTCAGTTTCAAGTTGTCTGAAAACTTGAGTAACCATAGGCAGGAGTGTTGGCTTGAAGGTCTGAGAAACAGATGCCTAATAGAAGTCCCATCACTGAGCATTGTGGTACTCCACTAATAACTGTTTTTGCTTTCAAAAGTGGCTCCTGTGACTAACCACATAGGTTCTGTCAGACAACCAGTTAGTTTTATCTACTGCACAACGTAAGGACTTGTATTGGTGTTTGCAAAAGATTTGACAATAATGCTTGAATGGGGCATTTGTTTTAAAGGCCTTGGTCAGGTCCAGTTATACTGTTTTCAGTACTTTTTTCAAAATAATTAATGAGGTTAGAGACAGGACCTTCTTTTTGATAAAGCCAGATTGTTGAAGAACCAGACTTAAGTGATTTTCAATGTCCACATTAATGAAGTATGAGAAAATAATTTCCATAGCATTGCATATGAAGTTACTGAGAGTAATGGTTTGTAGTTACCAGGATTAATGGTCAGGCCACCCTTTTGTAATGGTACTACAATGGCTGCTTTCCAGGATTCAGAAATTCAACCATTGGAGAGATGCAGATTAAAGAGGTTATTTTGGAGTTCACATAGGCATTATTTGGTGCTGATAATCAGGCAACCTGATATTTTATCAGGGCCTCTGGATGAAATTGTTAGATCTGAAGTAGGGACTTCATTTGTCAGCAGCCTGTGGGTCTTGGATCCGATATCGGATCTGAGCCAGCAACTTGTTTCAAGCTAATGGATCCGAGCTCCTAGCTCCTCCCCTCACCCATAATCCCCTGCCAACCCTCCATGACCTCAGATCTAGTTTGCCGCGCTTGTGGATAGCTGGAGTCCTTTGAGCTCGACTAGTAATCATCAGTTAAGTGTGTTTTTTTCTGTCAAACTTTCTTCTTTTTTACAAACCCGGCCAAAGGGACAGCCTGCTTCAATGTCCCAGATGGTTCCATTGGAACAGGATGTTGCTGGCGAGGCCTCCTCGGACAGCCCCCTCTGAGGAAGTGCCCCACAAGCATAAGTGCAAGAGGAGGCACGTGGACTTCCCTGAGTCCTTAACGGAGGACACGGACTTGGATGAAGGGGAAGGCTCCCCAAGATCACCCCCTGAGGATGTCTCCTTTGGAGACATCATGGAGATGCTGAGGATAAGAGGTGGGTGGTCTGCCCCCAAGTCTTCCTCCGAGTCCGTGTTTCTGGAGGCATTCGAAGTAGGCCCATCTACCTTTTGGGTGTCCCCTCCGGCCGACCCCTTGGTGGACCTTATTACCACCAGGGCATGGAAGGATCCGGACACCGTGGAGCCAGTACCCAAAAGCCTGGACAGAATACTAAGCCCCCCCCCCAGACCGGTCGCATTGGAGCAAGGGTCCCCCCGTAGATGCCATGTTGACGGCGGCAGCCATGAAGCGGGAACTAGCTCAGGAGAGCCCCTCAGTCCATCCACCAAGCAAGGAGTCCCGCTCGATGGACCGCTTAGGGAAGCGAGTTTTTAGTTCAGCAACCTTCTCTGTAAGGTTTCTGAACTATATGGCACATGTCATCAGGATGCAGCGGGATCTTATCAAAGAATACGCTGCCTCCCCCCCTGAGTCCATGTCGGCGGAGGACAAACAATTGTACTCCACCCAAATGGCCACTCTTGAGATCCATTTCAAATACCTCTATGCGGCTATTATCCCACGCCACCGAGGAAGCCGCTAGGGCTAGCGGAGCAGGCCTAGTCATGAGACGTCAGGCCTGGCTCCGTCATTGTGACTTTGTGGACCCTTTTAAGGCGTCTTTTGCGAACGCCCCTTTTGATGGTTCTGCCCTGTTTTGCAAAACGGTTCGCGAGACACTTGTCCAGAGTGAGAAGGACGGGAAGATGTCTGCCGTCGGAGTCCGCTTCTCTGCGCCCCAGTGGTCCTTTTCGAAGAACCAAAAGGGTTAGAAGAAGATGTGGTTCCGGAAATCGCAACATTCCCAACCTGCTCCGGACAACCAGTCCTTCCGTGGCAGAGGAGGACAGGGAGGATGCCGCCCCAGGGGCAGAGGGGCTCCGAGAAACTTTGGGTCCAGAGAACCTTTCTCTGACCTGCCCACGCAGCAGCCCTGAAGGGTTGCCCGACTGCTCCACTCTGGAGGCAGTCGGGGGGCGCTTTTCAGAGCACCTAGCGGGCATGGGAGTCCATCACGACAGACCGCTGGGTGCTTCGAATTATATCCAGATGGTACAAAATACCATTACTTCATGTCCCCAAATTCAAGAACCTCCTCGATGTACCACCCAATCAGAGGGAGGCTGCAGCCGCAGAAATTCAGCAGCTGCTAAGAAAGAGTCATCCAGCCCGTCCCCCAAGACCAGCTCGGATTAGAGTTCTACTCCAGGTTTTTTTTGGTGCCAAAAAAGACGGGGGACTTGAGACTGATTCTAGACCTTTCCTGCTTGACCCTGTTGGTAACCAAGGAAAAATTCCGAATGGTCACTCTTCAATCTATTCTCCCCCTTCTAAGGGAGAGCGATTGGATGTGCTCTATAGACCTCAAGGATGCGTACTACCACATTCTAATGGACAGGCGATCCAGGAGGTTCCGCCGCTTCCGACTGGGAGCCAGTCACCACCAGTTCAGGGTCCTTCCCTTTGGCCTCACCACAGCCCCCAGGGTGTTCACCAAGGTATTAGCAGTGATTGCGGCCCACCTGAGACTCCAGGGAATACAGGTCTTTCTGTACCTGGACGACTGGCTCCTGACTGCCCCAACAAGGCATCTACTTTGCTCAGCCAGAGATTTCTTTCTCCGCCTAGCCCCACAGTTAGACATCGCCATCAATGCCGACAAATCCCTTCTGGCCCCGACACAAGCCATAGAATTCATAGGAGCCAGAATAGACACCAGAGAGCTACGAGCCTTTCTAATGTCCGAAAGACTTCAGAATTTGCAACTCCATGTACGGGCTATCCTCCAGTCAGAGACCCCACCAGCAGAATTGGTCCTGAGGACACTGGGCTCCATGGCGGCAGCGATAACGCTCCTTCCATGCGCCCGTCTGAACATGCGGGTACTGCAATGGACCCTTCTAGTACAATGGTCCTTTCTGTCTTTTCCTCTTCATCACCCCATTGCTATCAGCAAGGCTTGCAGGAGGGCTCTATTATGGTGGCTCCATGCTTCGGACCTCCATACGGGCCGACCCTTTTGCATCTCTCCCCCTCTCGCCACGGTGACCACGGACGCCTCCCGCCTTGGGTGGGGGGGGGCATTATTCAGGCAGGACGGTCCAAGGCACGTGGAACGATAGAGACCTCCCTGCATATCAAAGTTCTGGAGATGAGAGCGGTGCTGAACACGTTGTAAGCACTTCAGAATCTCCTCCCCGTAGGAACGATTGCAATTCAGTCGGACAACATGTTGGTTGTCTGATACATCAACAAACAGGGGGGAACCAGATCTTACCCTCTATGCCGCGAAGCCATGAGAGTGTGGGAATGGGTGATCTCCACCAACTGCTTTCTGATTGCAACGCACATTCCGGGGCGGACCAACATCCTAGCGGACAAATTCAGTCGCACCCTTCTTACCCCGTACGAGTGGTCTCTCAACCCACTAGTAGCGAAGCAGATATTCGCAATATGGGGGCAACCCTGCTGCGATCTTTTTGCCTCTCCCTCAAACACCAAATGCGGCAATTTCTTCGCTCTGATTCCCCCTCCAGGGGAAACTCCAAGAGACGCTCTGGTGCATGATTGGCCACCCGGTCTACTTTATGTCTATCCTCCTCTACCCCTGATGCTGCAACTCTTACAGATAGCCTCGCGGTTGGGGAGCAGGATGATCCTCATTACCCCATTCTGGCCTCTGCAAATTTGGTTCCCTTACCTGTGGTCTCACCTAGTGAATCCTCCTTGGATTCTGGATCCCAGTCCGGATCTAATCTCCCATCCGTCGGACTTACCAACCCCAAATCTGGACAATCTGAAGCCGACAGCTTGGTTGCTCCAGTTCCACTCCTAGTTAGGACTCCCGGTATCTCTTCACCAGTCAAAGCCATTCTTGTGGTAGCGCATAAGCCCTCCACCAGGAAAGTGTACCGCAGTAAATGGAAACGTTTCTCCGTATGGGCGGAGCATCATAATCTAGATCCCTTTACGGCTCCTCTTCCTTCCATATTAGACTTCCTAACCGAACTTTTTCAGGAGGGCGCTAGTTGCTCAACTGTCAAAGTGCAATTGGCGGCCATCTCACATTACCATGTGGGACAATGATGCAGGGCCTTTGATGTTGGCCAAGTGCACCTTTTTGCTTAGACCCCTCTATAAAAGAAGCCATACCACCGTGGGATCTTTCACTAGTTCTTCAAGCCTTGACTGCTCCACCTTTTGAACCTGCTGCTTCAGTAGATCTCAAATTCTTGTCCTGGAAAACAGCATTCCTTGTAGCCATTACTTCTGCGAAAAGAGTTTCGGAGCTTCAAGCTCTTTCTGTGAAGCCTCCTTATTTGATCTTTCACCCGGACAGAGTGTACCTCAGGATTAATCCCTCTTTCCTTCCCAAAATAGCATCAGAAGCCAATATAAATCAATCCATAAATTTACTGGTTTTCTTTCCTAAATATCAGAATAAAGGAGAGTACAAGCCGCACTCATTAGATGTTCATAGGCAGCTACGTTTTTATACTCTTAGAACGGCTGGTCATAGACAATCCGACCAGCTGTTCATTTCCTTTGCCAAATTTAATTTGGGGAAAGCAATATCAAAAGTATCTCTATCACGCTGGATTTCACAATGTATCCTATTAGCGTACCAAGCCTCTGGGAGACCTGCACCTGAAGGAGTTCACACACATTCCACTCGTTCCATCTCTACTTCTGCGGCCTTCAAGTCTAGAGTCCCATTGGATGATATTTGTTCGGCAGCCACTTGGGCCTCATCTCATACCTTTATTAACCACTACAAACTGGACGTGATTTCTAGAGGGAGAGCATCCTTTGGCTCTGCGGTGCTTCGCAATATCCTTCCATGATGGCCACCCAAGGTTCAGGTAGCTGGGGACTCTGTCCCACAGTGCTGACAAATGAAGTCCCTACTTCAGATTAAGAAGTTATGTACTCACCATAACGTTCCATCTGAGTAGGTAGCTTCATTTGTCTGCAACCATTCCCCCCTCCTTCCCCCTGGCCTTCGGATCTATCTTAGTTGGATACCCTTTTTGGGTACATATTGATGGGCATACTCGATCTGAGGTCATGGAGGGTTGGTAGGGGATTATGGGTGAGGGGAGGAGCTAGGAGCTCGGATTCATTAGCTTGAAACAAGTTGCCAGCTCTGATCTGATATCGGATCCAAGACCCACAGGTTGCAGACAAATGAAGCTGCCTACTCAGATGGAACGTTATGGTGAGTACATAGCTTCTTATTTTTGAGCTGGCTAAGATAACTTGTTCCATAATAATTAAAGTAGGTGGGTGGATGTGTTATAACTGTGGGTGGAGTTAAGTGTGATCCAAATTTGTCAGCAATTCCCCTAGTAAGATGGTTAACTGTTTATATATTAAAAAAAAAAAAAAAAAAAAAAAAAAAAAAAATTATAATGTTAAGGAAACATTTATTGCCAGCCATTGGCGGTATATGTCAACCAGTTTATTTCTGGGTAGTTGAAGTCTCCCACTAGAGAAGTCTTGGATTTAATGGCAATTTAAGCTAAGATGTTAGAATAGCTATCCTACTCCAAAGGAGACATAGAGGGTCTTTATACCTGGCTGTCATGTGGTAATTTGGACATCTAGGAGTTCATATGTGTTGTCCTGAGGAATCTGTCTTGAGGTGTTTATATCCTTGACAAATACTAATATTCCCTGTCTCAGATGTTTTTTGGAACTTTCTTGCACTTAACACAAGACTGTACCTTGTCAGTGTGCTTAATTATCATCCAATAGGTAAGTTGCGTCTTGGAGAGTGGTGCTACACATTAGCATTCCTAAGAAAACAGTAATACCATTGTGGGATTTGATTTATGTTTGAAAAGATGATGCATTCTTATTTTTAGCCTGCTTATTCTATACCTTTGGAATTTTTTTTACATGGAAGACCATGCTTCTTTTGACAACCAGTTCACAAGAGTATTGAAGTTCCAATTATTTGTGTTCAGAATACATCTTTGCTTCATATTTTTGCTCTGTCCCTCATAAAAATTAAATTTCTCTAGTAAATATTTGAGGATTACTGTCTGTCAAATGCCAGAAGTAAGATTTTCTTAATTTTTATTTAGAAAATGCAAGTTGATGGAAAACTTGTTCTGTTAATGTTTTAAGTGAAATAGTGTAATATTTAAATATTATCCTTGATTTTTGAACCTTTGTTCCTTCATTGTTTTTGGTTTTATCAAGTATTCTTGACAGCTTTCTATGAAGGCAGTTAGGGTACGTTTAGCTTTGAATAAAAAAAAAAAAAATTCAGCTTCCTACAGATTGCTGACTGGTGCATCTTAAACCTGATGGATTCTAAAGGGCGATATTATGTTTACATTGCTAGGACGAAAGATTTCACAAAGTGTAACCACCTGTTTTTTTTTTTCTCTCTCAATAAACTGTTCAGCCATGCGGATAAGTAACACTTTTGTGATTAGGTTGTCATGTTTGAGTTTTGCTATGACTGAAGTGATAAAACTCTCTAATGACCCATTACAGCTCATTTGACCAGAAGTGTAGCAGGTTATGCAGATTTCTTTTGTGGATGTCAAGTTTATTTATTTACTTTATTCACCCTATTGTTCACCAGTCAGTCACACTAGGCTTAGTAGCCTCTTTCAGAGGAGACCTGAGGTGGTATTTGTGCTACTAGAGGAAGTTTGGCTAGGGTATTGGGTAACTTCCTCTACTCGTTTGTGGAAGTAGGCCGAAGGGTGACCTACAATTTAACGAGCTGGATTTTCTGCAGGTGGTGAAGCTGGAGAAGCAACAAATTTTATTTGTGTGAGGATGTTCAGCAGAAAAAAAGACTGAGTTTACAAATACTGTGAACAGTAGATTACAGCATTTAATTTTGGCAGAATTACAAGAAGGCAGTTTGGAAGATATGAGGTATTGAAGAAAATGATTGAGGAAAATGAACTGAGAGATGATATGACAGTTCATTTTCACAGTTCAAAGTGGATAATTCAACAGCAGTGACAGAGAATGATAAATGCAACACAAGAAATAAACAGACATCCAGTAAATCCAGTGAACTTCACAAAGACTCGTAACTATAAACAAGAAATCACTGGAACCTAAGCAATTGGAGTGCACATTTCCAATTTAATGTCAAAATAACAGATAAAACATGCAAGTTAAAACTTTCATCCAGAGGGCTTCCCCAGGCATTTAAGATAAAATAGAATATGTCTTGGAATTTAAATAGCAAATTAAAACTACATGACTAATACAATTAAGCTCAACCACAGTTGAGCTTCTCCTTCAGTAAAGGTTTTAAAGATACAGAGCCATTCAGGCCAGGTTGAATGTGAGCTTTCAAACATAGTAACCATTTCATTTCAGCAGTATCTGTTCTGAGTAACAAATCTCCTCTTATATGTTCAAACACAATTTCTAAGATTACAAATTTAAAATCGTGATCTGTGCCTCTTTCTAATTTTTGCTTAAAAAGAGCATTAGTAGGTATTTCCCTGTTTGTTTCTGAAATGTGACAACATATGCAGTCTTATAGTCTCTGATTAGTTTTGCCTACATAAAATTTAACTACACTGATCACGTGTAGCTAAATATACTATATTCCTACTATTACAATTGCCATATGCTTTCAGTTCTACACCTTTCTTACTTCGAGGGTTAAAGAAATTTGTTCCAATATCTGTGTGTGCAGAATCTGCAACGAACACATTTATAAGGACTTTTATTTTGGTTCTATTAACTCATTACATCCAAGTGATGTCTCCAGGTTCATCTGCAGTTAACTCATACTGACACCTCTAGGTGCCAAATAGTGCTTGTTCATATAATAATTCTAAAACCATGCTATGTACAAGTTTTGTTTTGAAGATTTCATCTTAAAGCTTACACAATGGCAAACTCAATTGCATTTAATATTTGACCTATGAGGCGACAACACTACTGCAGCACCACCACCGCAGTAGAATTAAATTATATTACAATTCCAAAATTAATTTCTTAATTCTGGAATAGTAATATAATTTAATTCTGGAATAGCCTAAAGAATGTGCCAACGTTTACTTATAACTTTTTTTTTTAACAGCTAGGGTGTTCTGTTCTTATTATAAGTCAGAATGCATCTAGTGTTCATATTATCTTTTTGTGGATTTAACTCTTTGTTGCAAAAAAAAAAAGATAGGTTTAGCTACAAGAGTTGGCCGTTTTAATTCCCTCACACGCAGTCATAACCTAATTTTTATTATATCCTCTTATCGTTAAGTCCTTAATGTCTGACTCCATTTGTTCTACCATATTGGAGTATATTGTATTTAGTTTTGCCACTCTAAGGAACTAGTTACTGATTACATTCTTGAATGTCTAATGTGGATGCATATTCAGTGTAATATATTATTTTTAACAGGTTTCTTATATAAACTCGTGTCAATAGACCCTTCCTGATTTTTAGTCATGGTTATATCTAAAACATCTGATAAGTTGTCAATCTCGCCTTCATTCTTGCTGGATGGGTTCGGAGCCGATCCTCGGCTCCGACTCGGCACTTGCTAAGCTCGAGAGTCACTTTTACCAGCTTGAGGCAGCCCCATATCCCATGATGCAAGGCGGTAAATACCCAGATCTCGTTTGCCGCTTCGCTGATGAGGTACTCCTTTTACCAGCTCTTGGTAAGTAATTTGTTATTCAAATATTAGTCACCCCATCCCTCTTTTTCTCACATATTTTAGTGTATTTGTCACTTTTAGATAGTGTTAGGGTCTTTAGCTCCTAGTTACTGTTTCCCTAGTTGTTTTTACTTAGTCGGGCCTTCAATCCTCTCCCATCCCTTCCTGTCAGGGTGTGTGTGAGTTTATTTTTCTCCCTTTTTAAGTTAATTTTTCTGAATCTGGGACTGTGTGAGTAGTGTGTTTTTGTGTTGTTCTCACTATGTCCAAAGAACCGAGGGTCTCAGGCTTCAAGAAGTGTGACTCATGCTGTCAGAAGATGTCTCTGACAGACTGTCACACTTCTTGTATCTATTGCCTGGGACCTCTCCACCTGCAGGACTCCTGTGCTATTTGTCACTCTTTCAGCCAGAGAGTCCTGCAGGAAAGGAGAAATAAATTAATTTTAAGAGGACTACTTAAACCAGAGGGCTCCCCGGCCAAGTCTGCTTCGGGTCAGCCCTCTAAGACCTCCAAGGCCCAGGCTTCTGTTACTAAGCCTCCGGCCATGGCTCTGACTCCTTTGGAGTCGAGTTCGGCTCCGGCTGGAGCCGATGTCATTCTGACTAAATCTTCGGCACCGATGGCTATCGGTGCCGATACTTTGATACATTGGTGTCAGCTCCGACCGGCTCCAACCACCATGTATCTAAGAGTTCGGTATCGGCGCCGGCCGGCTCCGATACCATTATTTCCTTGCCTGTGTCGGCTCCGGCTGGAGCCGACATCTTTGACCAGGCGTGGAGCCGATAAGTTGTCGGCTCCTTCTGGAACAGAGGGTTCATCGGCTCCGATGGCTTCGAGGAAGATATCCAGGTCTCCCTCTTTGGAGCCTATACTTTCGGCTCCGACCTCCCCTCTTCTTTCGGAACGGAGCCATCGGAGCCGATCATCTAGGTCTTCCAGGCTCTCAGACCATGATTTGGAGAGAGTGGTAAGCAGATTGTTAAAATCACAGGCACTAGCCCAGATGCTTCATAGTCCGTCTCAACAGACGACTACTAGTCCACACCCTCTTCAAATTCCTCCTTCGACTCTCCTCCAGAGCTCGGAGCCGGAGTCTATTGGAATAGTCACTGCTGTGGCTGCGGGGCAGATACCACCCCTTTCTGCCTCTTCAGCTTCTACTCTTATCTCCTCCTTGAGACCTTCCTTGGTGGGATCCGGTGGTCGGGCTTCCCTGGTCTGCTCCGAGGGGGCGAGTGGCATCGGACCCTTGTCCGACCCTGCTCTCCCCCTCGGGGCTTCGGCCTTGGTGAGCTCGGCTCCGACATCTGCCTCTGAGTCTTCCCTTTCGGTGGGCCCGGGAGCCCCCATTTCTTCGGAGCGGGGTCTCTCAGATCTCCCTGGGAGGGGAGCCTTCGAGGTGATGAGTGTGCTGGCCCCCGGGCTCAGTCAGCCGTCTATTCCCTTGGCTCCTCCCTCTATGGTGCCTGTAGATGTCTCTTCCCACTCTCTTGCTCCCGGACCGAGAGATCCATCGCCTCAGGTTTCCCCACTGGGAAGAACCCCCTCTTCTGAGGATTCTCCTGATCCGTCAGGAGATCCTCCACGTAAGAGGACCTGTAAGAGGAAGCACCTAGACTCCCCTAAGTCTACCACTTCAGATACCGACTTGGATGAGTCGGAGGGGTCCCCAAGATCCCCCCCCCGAGGATGTCTCTTTTTCAGACATCCTAGAACTCCTAAAACAGAGGGGAAACTGGCCCTCCATTAATCCCTCCGAGGATGAGTCGGTATACCTAGAGGCTTTGGATCTCGACCCTCCACCTCCCGGGTGTCTCTGCCTTTCGACCCCCTCATGGAGGTGATAGCTCGGAAGGCGTGGACATCTCCTGATTCCGTGGAACCAGTTCCCAGGAGGCCTTCTAAATTTATTACAGCCCCTTCCGAGAAACAATTTCTTACAAAAGGTGTCCCTGTTGATGCCATAGTGGTGGCGGCCGCCACCAAGAAGGAACTTGCAGATCCTTCCGTACCAGTCCATCCTCCTAACAAGGATTCTAGGATCATGGACTGGTATGGTAAGCGGATGTTTTCCTCAGCGACCTTTGCCATGCGTTCGCTGAATTATTTATGTCACTTCACCAGACTTCAAAGGGACATCCTTAAAGAATTAGGTGAAGTAGTACAGGATCCTTCAGCTGTAGGGGCTCAGGAGAAGATTGCTTCTCAGCTAGGAATCCTTAACTCCATTACCAACTCCTCCATGCGGCTAATTTCTTATGCAGCAGATGGAGCGAGTAGAGCTGCAGGGACAGGAGTGGCTCTCAGACGTCAGTCCTGGATGCGGCTCTGTAATTTTGCAGACCCCTTTAAGGCGCCCTTCACAAACTCTCCCTTTGATGGGTCAACATTGTTTGGTCCTCAGGTGAAGGATACGTTGACCAGGTGTGAGCAAGACAGCAAGACTCTTTCTGCTGTAGGAGTCCGCTTTTCCACCCCTTCTAGGCCTTACCCCAAAGGACAGAAGGGGGGAAAGATGTGGTTCCGAAAATCTCAGGGAGTCACGCCGGACACACGTGGTCAGTTTACCCCTAGAGGCAGAGGGGTTAATAACAATAGACGCCACCCTAGGGGCAGAGGGGGTCCGCAGAACCAGGGCAGCAGAGAGCCCCTCTCTGACGAGCCCTTCCAGCATCCCTGAGGTGTTGCCCGACTGTCCACCCTTGGAGGCAGTCGGGGGAAGATTATCGCTGTACCCAGAAGCCTGGCTTTCCCTTTCGCAAGACAAATGGGTACAGTCGATCATATCCGAGGGTTACAAGATTCCTTTCGGGGAAAGTCCCTTCCCTCACAAAAATTCCCTTCCAGACGTTCCACCCGGTCTAAAGGAAATTGCAAAATTAGAAGTATCAAAACTTCTACAAAAAAGGGCCATTCAGCCAGTTCCAACAGACCATTCAGAGCCCGGAATCTACTCAAGGTTCTTTTTGGTTCCCAAAAAGACGGGAGATTGGAGACCAATATTGGACCTCAGCAGACTCAACAAGTCGGTGAAAAAGACAAGATTTCGGATGGTCACACTTCAATCGATTTTGCCCTTCTTAGGCAAAGACAACTGGATGTGCTCAATAGACCTTCAGGATGCGTACTATCACATAAAAATCCACAGACGCTCCAGAAGGTTTCTCCGCTTTCGGCTGGGGTCCAGTCATTTTCAGTTCAAAGCCCTGCCCTTTGGTCTCACTACAGCCCCCAGAGTGTTCACCAAATGCATGGCAGTGGTCACGGCTCACCTGAGACGTCAAGGATTCTAGGTGTTTCCGTATCTCGACGACTGGCTCCTCTCAGCCACCACCAGGCATCAACTTCTCCAAGCCAGAGATTACACCCTAAATCTCTGCACTCAGTTAGGAATTTCTGTCAACTACGAAAAATCCTCCTTATTGTCCTGCCAATCTATTACTTTTATAGGCACAAATTTAGACACTGCTCGGATGTCAGCAAACCTAACAAGCCAGAGAATCCTAGATATCCAATACCATGTGCGGATCATCCTTGCCAGCAAAAAGGTGCAAGCCAGACTGGTCCTGAAAGTATTGGGCCTCATGGCAGCTGCCATTACTCTTCTTCCTTTGGCCCGTTTTTACATGCGTCTCCTTCAATGGATGTTGTTCACCCAATGGTCCTACCAACAGCTTCCCATGCGTCACCAGATCCTGATGACACAAACTTGCAAAAAACCATCTATCCTGGTGGATTTCTTCTCCCCAAGTCCATCAGGGCAGACCCTTTGTTTTCCCGGCCGTGGGGGGGGGGGGGTCATTATCAGGGCAGGATGGTTCATGGGATGTGGCAACCGTTCAAATACCACCTGCACATAAATGTCCTAGAGATGAGAGCAGTGCTTTTAACGTTGCAAGCCCTCAACGACTTTCTTCCCTTAGGAACGATTGCAGTTCACACGGACAACATGTCCGTAGTATGGTACATCAACAAGCAGGGCGGAACCAAGTCCTATCCCTTGTGTCGAGAGGCTCTCAGACTTTGGCAATGGGCGATCTCCTCTCATCGGTTTCTGGTAGCAACGCATATCCCTGGGAAAACCAACATTTTAGCAGACAGATTGAGCAGAGCTATACTCATGCCTCACGAGTGGTCTCTCAAGCAATCTATAGTGGAGGAGATTTTTCAGAAGTGGGGCCGCCCATGTTGCGATCTTTTTGCTACTCCCCAAAACAGCAAATGCCCAGTCTTCTCTCTCTCCCCACTTCCGGGCCATCCCCCCAGAGACGCTCTTACCCAAGATTGGCTCCAGGGACTTCTTTATGCCTTTCCTCCTTTTCCATTGATACCACAGGTACTCCAGAAAGCTACCGTTTTGAGAGCCAAAATGATTCTCATTGCCCCGTATTGGCCTCGACAAATTTGGTTTCCGTTCCTTCATCGTCATCTTTTGGTGCAGCTGTGGCATCTGGACCCAGTGTCAGATCTTCTGATCCACCAATCGGGTCAGCTGCATCGGTCCATTCCTTCTCTCAACCTCACAGCTTGGTTGCTCCACTTCCTTCCTTAGCCAGGCTTCCTATGATCTCTAACCCCGTTAGGGATATCATAGTAGCTTCCCTTAAATCCTCTACTAGAAGGATTTACTCTAGCAAGTGGAAATGTTTCTCCCTTTGGGCGAAATCAAGGAACATAGATCCCTTTACTGCCCCTGTTCATGCAGTTTTGGATTTTCTAGTGGAAATCTTTCACTCGGGTTCTTCATCTTCCACGGTCAAAGCTCAGTTGGCTGCAATCTCGAACTTTCATGTCGGGTTTGCAGATCACAACATTGTCCCACAAGCTTTGTAAAGCTTTTCTGAAAGGAATTTTTCTCCTGAAACCTCCTGTCAGGAGTCCTCCTCCACAATGGGACCTAAACCCTAGTGCTGACATCCTTAATTCTTCCTCCTTTCGAGCCAGCTGCTTCATATTCACTAAAGTTTCTTTCGTGGAAGACGCTCTTCCTTGTCGCTATTACCTCGGCTAGGAGAGTGTCAGAACTTCATGCCCTCTCTGTTCGTCCCCCATATTTGGTCTTCCACAAGGACAGAGTATCCTTGAGAACTAATCCATCCTTTTTGCCCAAGGTTGCTTCAAAAACAAATTTAAACCAATCCATTGATCTCCCTGTATTTTTTCCTAATTATTCCAACAGATCGGAACAAAAATTGCATTATCTAGATGTTCACCGCCAACTCAGATATTATTTGGACAGAACAAAGCAATTCAGGAAGTCTGATCAGCTTTTTCTTTCTTATGCTGAAAATAAGAAAGGCCTCCCTGTTTCCAAAGTGACCTTATCTAGATGGCTATCTTCCACCATTTCTGACATTTATCAACTTAGGGGCAAACAACTGCAGCTTTTCAGGCTAGACTACCCTTAGATACTATTTGTGCAGCAGCCACTTGGGCCACTCCTCATACCTTTGTTTCTCATTACAAATTGGATTTGGCCTCCAGGAGTAGAGCCAGTTTTGGTTCCACGGTTCTCAAGAGTCTGTTCCATTGAGCCACCCAGGATAGCGATGCTAGGGACGCGGTCCCATCCAGCAAGAATGAAGGTGAGATTGACAACTTAACATTTAGAAGTTATGTACCTACCATAACGTTCCATGTTAGTTGTATTCTCTTGCCTTCTTTCTTGCGACCCTCCCTCCTGTCCCCCTTGCCTGGACAGACCTTTATCTCCCTTGTCTCTGGAAGATTTTTTTTCCTTGGGCACCAGTTAGTTCTAGTTTTAATTATCTGGTTTCCCCTTACAGCCTTTTAGGCTAGTTGCTCTTCTTTCCTTAGTGGAAAGTTTTTATGCTAGGCAGTTTTCCCTCTAGGTACCAAACAAGATCTGGGTATTTACTGCCTTGCATCATGGGATATGGGGCTGCCTCGAGCTGGTAAAAGTGACTCTCGAGCTTAGCAAGTGCCGAGTCGGAGCCGAGGATCGGCTCCGAACCCATCCAGCAAGAAAGAAGGCGAGAGAAGACAACTAACATGGAACGTTATGGTAGATACATAACTTCTAATTTTTTTTCATTTGATAGATACGTTTTGAACTTTAAGAACTCACATGTATTAGAGATGTATTTAAAAAAATGAGTTAGAAGTATTCATGTCCCCTTTTCACAAAGTAAATAGTCTACAAAGTGACAAAATATTTTCTTGGAATGGATTCATAGGAGAATATGTACTGTCATTTGCATATGTACATCACTATTTGCTACTGGTGTGCCCATGGCAGCACCTCGTGCCTGCTTATACAACTGATTTTGAAACAAAAATACATTATTCGAGAGTACCACTGATAACATATCACATAATATAGTAATATAGTGCTGTTCATATTCTGTAAATTCCAATAAAAACTCTTTTGCTGACTATTTCAAAATCTCTAGGTATGACCATAAACAAAGAATGAACGTCTTTGGTAACGAAATAAGTCTTTCAAGTCTGTATCTATGGACCAATCATAGGGAGTCTGTAAGAAGTCACTTGTATCATGTAAAATAGTGCACATTCTTTCGAAGTTCTTTCTTAATTGTAACGCCAAAAACTGAGAAGCTGGTTTAGTTAACCACCCTCGGCCTGAAACAATGTCTCATTGATGGAACAGAGACTTTGAGTTCAGTTACACCATATATTACTGGTATCTTTGAATTGTTGACCATTAAATAATCTAATAGTTCATTATTCTTTTGTTTACGTATAAACTTTGCAAGCAGTCTGAAACATGTTTAATAATGGCATTTTTCTCTTGCATAGAAATTCTAATATAGTCAGTAGTAAAAAACTTATCAAACGTATTGAGGTAAAAGATTTATCCATTACAACTATTCCTCCACCTTTATTTGCAGGCCTAATTAATGATTAATGAAATTATTATTATTAATCAAATCCTACGTTGCTGCCTGTTCACTTAGGCTAAGGATGTGAAAAGAACCCATCTTTCCTTTTTCATATAATGCATAAATTTCCTTCTCAATAGCACATTCAAAAACTCTTACATTCTTGTGATTAAAGGGTATGAAAGTGCTACACCGTTTATGTAAAGGACTTATGAAGTTAACGTCATCTTTATATAATATTTTTAAGTTTAGGGTTCTCTCAAAATACTTTAACTGTGACAGTGTATTGCCATCTGTCAGCATCTGCCATTGCGGCTCATAGCTATTCATATTTGAGTGAGGAATTATCACTTGAGCCATAACCACATTGGTAGACACAACTGGAGGGGCCATAACCACGCAAGTAGAAACAACTGCTGAATATAACCTAGCTGTGCCGCTATTGGTCACATTTCAGGACCAACTGGACTATAGATCGCAGTTGCTGGAAAAGAAAGTGTGTTCGCATTTTCAGAAAAAATAAAAACGTTATCAGGGTTAGCAGTGGATGTAAAGTTATTGTTGGTAACTTGACTAGAATTATTCACCTAAGCAAAGATGTTGCTCCTTTTAAAATCGTAATCCCTCTGCAGTTTGAGCTTTTTTGTCTCAAACATTTTTCAAAGCAATATATGCAATCTAAGGATTTGCAGAACAGATTTGACTATGTATTCTGTTCTGTGCGTAGTCATTTGGGTGTACAGTTCTGTGTGCTCTGTCATCTCTAGTTCAGTAGATTCAAAGATCATAAGCTCCATGTACTTAAACGAGCAACTCATGTTTTTCTGCTGTTAGAGAGAGAGCTTACATTTTTAAGTTTGTAATCTTAGAAATATTATTTGAACATGTAAGAGGAGGAAATTTGTTACTTAGAACAGAGACGGCTGAAATGAAAGGGATACTACATTTGAAAGCTTGCGTTCTACCTGGCCTGAATGGCTTTGTGTCTTAACCTTTATTGAAGAAGCACAATTGTGTTTGAGCTTGTTTATTGCTTTAGTCATGTGGTTTTAATTTGCTGTTTAAACTCCAAGACACATTCTATTTTATCTGAAATGCTTGAGGAAGCCCTCTGGGAGAAAGTTTTAACTTGTGTGTTTTATCTGTGCTAGTTTGACATTAAATTGGAATTGCACACTCCAGTTGCCTTGGTTCCAGTGATTTCTTGTTTATGGAGTCAAAGAATGATAGCGGTGATAATGCCAGTTGGAGAGAAAGCAGAACTCAGTAAGTGTTCAAAATAATGCGAGACAATCTTACTCTTATTTTGCTTAAAAAATGTAAATACTTTAATCCAGGGTAACATTTCTCTGCAAAGAAATAAGCCAGTTATTAAAATTTAAGTCTTCCCTCTCATTCACACACACATATTCTGTCTTAGTCCTGCTGACCTTCATTCCTCTTCTCTGTAGAGCATATCTCCACCTCTCCAGGGTCTCCTCCACCTGTTCCCTACTCACTACAGATCACAATGTCATCTACAAACATCATAGTCCACGGGAACTCCTGCCTGATCTCGTCTGTCAGCCTGTCCATCACCATTGCAATTCAGAAAGAGCTCAGAGCTGATCCTTGATGTAATCCCACCTCCACCTTAAACGCATCCGTCACTCACACCGCAGACCTCACCGTTGTCACACTACCTTCGTACATATCCTGTACCACTCTTACATACTTCTCTGCCACTCCCGACTTCCTCATAAAATACCACAACTCCTCTCTAGGCACCCTGTCATATGCTTTCTCTAAGTCCACCAAGACACAATGCAACTCCTTCTGACCTTCTCTGTACTTCTCCATAAACACTCTGAGCAAACATTGCATCTGTAGTTCTTTTTCCTGGCATGAAACCATACTGCTGATCACTAATCATCACCTCCCTTCTTAACCTAGCTTCCACTACTCTTTCTCATAACTTCATGCTGTGACTGATTAATTTAATCCCTCTGTAGTTACTACAGCTTTGCACATCACCCTTATTTTTAAAAATTGGTACCAAAACACATTTTCTCCATTCCTCAGGCATCCTCTCACTTTTCAAGATTTCATTTAACAATCTAGTTAAAAACTCCACTGCCATTTCTCCTAAACACCTCCATGCTTCCACAGTATGTCATCTGGACCAATAGCCTTTCCATTCTTCATCCTCTTCATAGCTATCCTTACTTCCTCCTTGCTAATCAACTGCACTTCATGATTCACTATCCACACATCATCCAACCTTCTCTCCCTCTCATTCTATTCATTCATCAGCCCCTCAAAGTACTCTTTCCATCTTCTCAACATACTCTCCTCGCTTGAGTACATTTCCCTCATTATCCTTTATCACCCTTACCTGCTGCAGATCTTTACTAGCTCAGTCCCTCTGTCTAGCCAAATCTGTACAGGTCCTTTTCTCCCTCCTTAGTGTCCAACCTTTCATGCAACTCTTCATACGCCTTATCCTTAGCCTTCGCCACCTTTTTCTTTGCCATGCACCTCATCTTCTTATACTCTTGTCTACTTTCTTCATCTCTCTGACAATCCCACTTCTTCACCAACCTCTTTCTCTGTATACTCTCCTGTACTTCTTCATTCCACCACCAGGTCTCCTTGTCCTCCTTCCTCTTTCCAGATGTCACACCAAGCACCTTTCTAGCCATCTCTCTTGCTAGCGCTGCTGTAGTTACCCAGCTATTCTGCAACTCTTCACTGCCACCCAGTGCCTGTCTTAAGTCTTCCCTGAACTCCACCTCACAATTACCCTTTTTCAATTTCCACCATTTGGTCCCTGGTACTGCCCTCACACTCATCCTCCTCCTTCTTGATCACCAGTGTCATCTTACAAACCACCATCCTATGCTGCCTAACTACACATGATGTTATGTGATCCTATCTCGCCTACATTCTGACTGATGGGTTCGGAGCCGATCCCTCGGCTCCGACTCGGCACGCTTATGCCAAAGAGCGAAGTCTCTTATTGGCTGAGCTTACTATATCCCAGGATGCACCACTACCAGTCCCCCAGATCTCGTTTGCCGCTAACTAGCGAAGACGTGGTCTCGAGCTGGCTGAGCTGAGTAGTAAATTTTACTTACTTTTTTCTGTCAGAAAATTGCTTTTCCTGTCATAAAAAGCTGTTTTAACGGCTACTCTGTGCTTTGTGTAGTGATTGAAAGTTTTTTTGGTGGAAACTTGTTGAGTGATTCGGTTGTTTCTGATTTCAGGCCTCCTTTATCTGTAGGGCCTTTCCCGGTCAGTTAACCCCTCTCAAACTTTTGGGATTTCAGATCCCCTTGAGTTTCTTGTTGTACGGATTGTTAAACCGGCAGTTCTAAACTGATTTTTGTAGAGTCAGTTAAGTAAAGTTAATTTTGGATTGTGTGTTCTTACTGTCAGAAAATTACTGCATTTTTGGTCATAATGTCTCAAAATCCTAGGCCTTCGGGCTTCAAAAAATGCACCAAATGTAATTTTAAAATGTCAATCACAGATGACCACTCTCTCTGTGTTTATTGTTTGGGTGCAAAACATTTACAGGAGTCATGCAGCGTGTCACGCTTTTTCCTCTAGGGTCCTCCAGGAGAGGAAAAATAAGCTTATCCTTAAAGGCTTAATCAAACCCTCCTTCGAAGAAGCTCTAGCATCCTCTCCTTCTCCAACCAAAAGAAGGCGGCTCTGACCAGTCCGTCGGATCCGCCGCCAAAAGACATAGGCAGGCTTCTCCTTCGCTCCAAGGACTTGGAGCCGAGGGCGGAAGTCTGCCTCGATGCCACCAGTCTCGACTCCTCGGGCTTCGGAGCCGATGGCTGGGGCATCGAGGCGGGTCACCTTCGGCTCCACTGGTCTCTGAGCCGACTAAGGTTGCCCGCTCAGACACTTCCTCCTCGGCGCCGAAGTCCTCCTCGGCACCGATGGAAACTACTGTGGGTATTCCCTCGGCGCCGATAATCGAGTCGCCTCGGAGCCGGTCCCCTAGTCCTTTGGGGCCGTTGGAGAGGCCTTCTCGAACCCGTTCAGTATCCTCTAAGTCCTCGAGGATGTCGGATTCGGATATAGACAGGGTGCTCCAAAGACTGTTCCAGTCACCAGTCTTTCAAAAACTTGTTTCGGCTCCGACCCAGTTGGCTTTGGAGCCGATAGCCCATGCCCATCCCATGGCTGTTCCTCCTCCGACTGCTTCGGCTCCGTCGGAGCAGATGCTGTTGGAGCCGGTGGAGATCTTAGGGTCGGCTCCGACCCTTACTCCAACCCGGCCGGGTCCGAGTTTGGTACACGGACTTCTTCGGCTGGACCCGGGGTGATGTTTGGGACCTATGCTTCGGTTCCGAGCCTCCCTCTCGGTGCTGCTGCGGGATTGCCGTCTGCTATCATGGGTCCGGAGACTGGACACTCCCAGGATTCTGGGGGTCCGGCTTTCAGGGCTATGAGGAGTGCCTTGGCCAAGTCTTCGGCCATCTCTCCGGCTTTACCGGCACCTTCCCTGGGTGTGGAGACTGGGTCTTTGGTAGTTCCCCTGTCCGTAGGCAGCGGAGCCCCTGGGCCTGAGGTTACCCCCATTGGGGGTTCCCCTCCTCCTGAGGGTTCTTCGGAGTTGTCTTGGAGGAACCCCGAGGAAGAGATCGTGCAAGAGGAAGCACGTGGACTCCCCCGAGTCTATTACATCGGACACTGATCTTGATGATGCGGAGGGGTCCCCAAAGTCGTCCTCGGATGTTGTCTCATTTGCAGACATCTTAGAGATCCTCAAACAACGAGGCGGCTGGATATCCAAACCCCCCTCTGCTGATGAGTCAGTGCTCCTCAAGGCCTTTGGGGCTCAGCCCTCCGCCTCCTGGGTGTCTCCGTCCTTCGACGAGCTTCTGGATTTAGTTTGTCGAAGGCGTGGAACATCCAGATACCGTGGAACCAGCCCTTCTCGTCCTAATAAATTTTTGTCTGCCCCACCCGAGAAGGAGTTCCTCACTAAAGGCGTGGCTGTAGATGCCATGGTGGTGGCATCTGCTACACAACAGGACGTGGCAGAGGCTTCAACGTCCGTCCATCCTCCTAATAAGGAGTCTAGGAGCATGGACAGGTACGGAAGCGCACCCTGACTTCAGCGGCCTTTACTTTAAGGTCTCTGAATTATTTGGCACATTTTACCAGGCTTCAGAGGGATCTGGTCAAGGAGCTGTCAGATTCCTCTCGGGTAACCTACCTGAGCAGCTAGCCCAGTCGGTTAGCTCTCAGTTGGCTATCCTTACGTCAATTTCTAACTCGTCCATGAGGCTCATTTCCTATGCGGCCGAAGGGGCGGTAGAGCGGCAGGCACAGGCGTGGCACTACGGAGACAAGCCTGGCTCCGCTTGTGTCAGTTCTGGAGGCCTTCAAGTCTTCCTTCACGACGCTCCTTTGATGGGTCCTCTTTGTTTGGACCCAAGGTTAAAGACACCCTTACCGCTGTGAGCAAGAGGGAAAAACTTTATCTGCCGTAGGTGCCGTTATTCCACTCCCTTCGGCCTTATCCCAAGGCCAAAGGAGGGAAGATGTGGTTCCGAAATCACGTAAGTTTTTCCTCAACAGCAGGAAGATTCCCCTTCCAGAGGCAGAGGACGGGAAATTTTTCTGGGAGACGCCGTCCCAGAGGCGGCAGAGGGCCCGCAATTCTGGAGACCATGAGTCCTTTCGTGGCTCTTCAGCCTCCCACACATCATGAGGGATTGCCCGGCTGTGCTGCTCGGAGCCAGTCGGGTGTCGCTTTGCCAAGCACCTAAAAGCCTGGGAGTCAATCACTCAGGACAGATGGGTGCTTGGATCATTGCCGGAGGTTACACCATCCCATTCACATACTCACCACCACTGTCCAAAAAAATCCCGGACCCACCACCCAGTCAAAGGGAAATTGCAGCCGCAGAAGCTTTAAAGCTGCTAGAAAGGAGTCATCCAACCGTCCCCACAGACCAGATCGGATCCGAAATTACTCCAGGTTCTTTTAGTGCCAAAAGACAGGGGACCTGAGACCAATATTGGATCTCAGCAGACTGAACCAATCCGTCACGAAATCCAAATTCCGAATGGTCACGTTACAATCCATTCTCCCATTGTTGGAGAAGGATGTTTGGATGTGCTCCATAGACCTCAAGGACACCTATTATCACATACCGATACATCAGGCGTCCAGGAGGTATCTGCGCTTCAGCCTGGGAGTCAGTCATTACCAATGTTGTGCTCTGCCCTTTGGTCTCACCACAGCCCCCAGGGTGTTCACCAAGTGTTTGGCAGTAGTGACGGCTCACCTGAGAAGTCTTGGATTCCAAGTGTTTCCCTATCTGGACGACTGGCTCCTGACTGCCACCACCAGGCATCTACTAATGGACAACCTCAAAGCCACCATCTCCCTGGGTGCTACCCTGGGGATTACATTCAATTGGTCAAAGTCTGTCTTGCTGCCCTCTCACGGCATGAGGTTCATAGGAGCAGAGATAGACTCAAAATTGATGCGCGTTTTTCTTCCTGCCGAAAGGATCCAAACTTTACAGGGCCAAGTTCAAGCTCTGATCTCGAGATCCAAAGCCCCAGCCAGGATGGTTCTACAAGTTTTAGGTTCAGTGTCTGCCACGGTTCTTTTAGTTCCTCTGGCAAGATTGCACATGAGGATTCTTCAGTGGCTATTGTCAACTCAATTGTCCTTTCAGGATCTTCCCCTCAATCATCACATCATGATTACGGAAACATGCAAACGGGACCTTCGCTGGTGGCTTCAGACATCCAATCTAAATCAAGGAAGCCCCTTTGTTATTCCCTCTCCAGTGGTTACCCTGACGACAGATGCCTCCCAGATAGGGTGGGGGGGGGGCATTGTCTGGGCAGGTTAGTTCAGGGCTCCTGGCTTCCAGACGAAGCTCTTCTCCACATCAATGTGTTGGAGATGAGGGCTGTACTTCTATCCCTACAGGCCTTACACAAGTTTCTTCCTCAGGGCATCATCGCCATCCACACCGACAACATGTCGGTGGTCTGGCATCTGAACAAACAAGGAGGGACCAGATCTTACCCCCTTTGCAGAGAGGCCATGAGGGTGTGGGAATGGGCTGTAGCGACCCACATTCCGGGGAAATCAAATATATTGGCAGACAAATTGAGCAGGACAATTCTCTCTCCTCACGAGTGGTCCCTAAACGAAACAGTAGCAGCTCAGGTTTTCAGGAGATGGGGAATGCCGTGCTGCGATCTATTTGCAACACCACTGAACACGAAGTGCAAAAGGTTCTTCTCCTTGACCCCACATCAAGGGGAATCGGCTATGGATGCTCTAGCACAACCTTGGCCAACAGGGCTACTTTATGCCTTTCCTCCGATACCACTTCTCCAAAGTCATTCAAAAGCTTCTCAATTGGGGTCCACAATGATACTGATTGCTCCATACTGGCCTCGTCAGGTATGGTTTCCTACCTGAAGAAACATGTGGGCGATCCTTGACGTTAGATCTAACTCCGGATCTGCTAATCCATCAGTCGGGACAACAGCATCAGTCCCTACGCTCCTTGAAGTTGACAGCCTGGCTCCTCCACTTCCGACTTTAGTCAGAAGTCACACATTAGATCCGGAAGTTATTCACATTTTATCTTCAGCCCACAAACCCACCACTAACAAATTGTACCTCAGTAAGTGGAAGAGGTTTGCTATCTGGGCTCAACTCAGGGCTTAGACCCTATCACTGCTCCGATCCCGAAGTTTTGAAATTTTTAACATCCCTGTTTAATCAAGGATCTTCTGTCTCTACTATTAAAGTACAACTGGCGGCTATCTCTAAATTCCACGAATCTATGGATCCTCCATTGATGAGCAGCAGATTATGCAAGACTTTTATTAAAGGTGCGGGCCTGTTAAGACCCCAGTTTTTCATCCTGCCTCCGTGGGATCTTGATTTGGTGCTTCGTGCATTAACATCTTCCCTTTCGAACCTGCTGCTACATGTGAGTTAAAATATCTGTCTTGGAAAACTGCCTTCTTAGTTGCAATTACTTCTGCAAGAAGAGTCTCAGAGCTTCAAGCCCTATCTATTAAACCCCCGTACTTGATTTTCCACAAGGATAGAGTATCACTTAGGCCTAATCCATCCTTTGTCCCAAAGGTCTGTTCTAATATCTGTCTTCAACAATCTCTAGAGCTACCAGTTTTCTTCCCAAAATTCTCCAATGATGCAGAATACACTCTCCATAAATTGGATGTTCACAGGCAATTGCGCTTCTATTTAGACAGGACTCAACAATTTCGTAAGTCAGATCAATTGTTTGTGTCCTTCTCAGACAATAAATTGAGTAAAACCATTACAAAAGCTACTATCTCCAAATGGATTAGAGATTGTATAACTCAGGCTTATTCTTCTTCGAATAAGCAACTTACAACATCTATCAAAGCTCACTCTACCAGAGCTATGGCAACTTCTATAGCCTTTCATTCCAAACTTGCTATATCGGAGATTTGTGCTGCGGCTACTTGGTCAAATCCGCACACTTTCATTTCCCACTATAAATTGGATGTGGCATCTAAAGAGCGAGCATCATTTGGTTCCACGGTACTCAGGAGTGTTTTCCAGTGAGCCACCCAGGATTCAGGTGCTAGGGACGCTGTCCCATCAGTCAGAATGTAGGCGAGATAGGATCACATAACATCTTTTAGTTATGTACTCACCATAACTTCAGATGTTTAGGATCCATCTCGCCTACATTCCTAATACCCACCCTCCTTCCCCCTGCCTTGGAGATCAGAAGAGATTGAACGGTTTTGAGTTCTACTGTTTTATCTTGTTTCATCTGACGATGTTATATAATCAGTGCGTGCATGTGTGCATGTATGCGGACAAACTAGATCTGGGGGACTGGTAGTGGTGCATCCTGGGATATAGTAAGCTCAGCCAATAAGAGACTTCGCTCTTTGGCATAAGCGTTCCGAGTCGGAGCCGAGGGATCGGCTCCGAACCCATCAGTCAGAATGTAGGCGAGATGGATCCTAAACATCTGAAGTTATGGTGAGTACATAACTAAAAGTTCTTCATCTCACATTGCTGCAGTCCTTACATATGGGTAGTCCGCTGTCCTCGGTCAGCCCGAATACCAAAGTATTAGGCTGACGTCGGTCAAGGCGCTTAAAACTGACATCAGGACGTCAGGGTACAAAAGCGCATGACCGACATCAT
The DNA here is from genome assembly GCF_019279795.1 of Protopterus annectens. Lineage (NCBI taxonomy): Eukaryota > Metazoa > Chordata > Ceratodontiformes > Protopteridae > Protopterus > Protopterus annectens. The sequence continues at coordinate 339,219,570 of NC_056742.1, read as the reverse complement.
ATCCTCAGTCTTTTTTGCCGCATGGTCCGATGCAGAAGCAGCGTTGCAAGTGCCGTTCGGCGTTCTGAAATTTTTCGAGTTCGGAGTTTCAGACCGAATCCAAGTTGGCTAAGTACCCCGTTGGGGAATATTTTGGTTTTTTCTTGCCTCAGTGTATTACCGGATGTCAGAAAAAGTGAATAATTGTATTTCTTGTGGGAAACAGATACCGCATAGGGATTATCATTCTTTGTGCATTCCTTGTTTGGGGCCTGAGCACGACGTAGTTGGGCGTCGCTTTTGTGCTAGGTTTAATAAGCGCACTATTAAGCGAAGGTTAGATTGTGCTAGGCTAGTCTTCGGTAAGCGGTGCAATTATAATATGCCGTCGGATACTCCGCCCGCTTCCACGAAGAAGCGCAAAGACAAAGCGGTTAAACTCAGGCAAGATGAGTCGTCCGTTCCGGACGCCGGTCCTTTAGAGGCTTCAGTGGAACCGGTGGTTCCGATGGAGGCTTCTCTGGAGTCTCAGGGGGAGTCTTTGATTTTGCAGGATGTGGCCTCTCACGAGGCAGGTCAGGCTGAAGGGGCTTCTCAGGTTTCTGTACTCCCTTCCCTTCCCAGGGTGGTTAGACCCTCTCCTTCTGTTTCCAACGCTTCTTCCAGAGGCAGGCCAGGTTTAGCTTCTGTGGGTGTCGGTCCTAGTTCAGCAGGGTCTGTGCCTAAGAAGCACATGCTTAAAATGGCAGAAGATTTGATTACTCTGATTAGAGGTTCTTTGCCCCCTCCTGAGAAGAGGCCTAGGGTGGAGCCAGAGTTGGAAAGTTTTGAACAGGCTTCGGATGTTTCAGAGTCTTCGGCTGAAGACTTGCAAGAGTACACTCCTTATTCTGATTCTGATGCAGAAGATTCCACTCCTTCTGCTTCTCCTCCAGAGGATTTTTCTTTTTCAGAGACTCTTCATTCTATGAGGGAACATTTTAAGTGGGAAGGTCAGGACTTCTCTGATTCTCGGAAAAGGCTTAGAGAATTTTTGTTTTTACCTCAACATAGGCCCTTAGCTATACCCCCTGTTCTGGATGTTGCGCAAGATGTGTTTTCAGAGGCTTCACTTAATCCTGATTCTCTGCCTCCTGCGCCTGTTAAACCGGATAGGTATTACAGGGTGCCTGAGGCTCATAAATATCTCTATAAGAGTCCTAGGGCGGACCCAGAAACTGTTAGTCAGGGACCTAAGGGTGTCAAGGCCTCTGTTGTAAAGAATCCGGTCCCTCTAGATAAAGAGGCCAGAGCTTTAGATAGATGGGGAAAGAAGGTCTATACATCTTCTACCTTAGCTATGAGGGCTTTGAATTGCCAGTTTCATATGTTGAAATATCAAAATTTTCTTTTCACAATTGAAATCTAAGGTGGATGCTCTGGCAGAAGGCATTGACTGTAAAGAATTACAAGATTTGGTGCATGTCTCTGAACAGGTGGGTAAGCATTCGTTACAGTGTGGTTTTGATGCTTTGCAGGCCTCTTCTAGGGTGGCTGCCACTGGTTCAGTTCTTCGCAGGCACGCCTGGCTTAAGGATCAGAATTTATCTGACCATGTTAAGACAAGGATTTTGGATGCTCCTTTGCAGTCTGAAGTGTTGTTTGGTCCACCTGTGGAGTCAGTCTTGAAGAAATTGGAAGACAAGGCTAAGTCTATGCAGACTGTTAAAGATTTTTTGCAAGTTCAGCCTCCAAAGTTTAGTAGAAATTGGCCTGCTAAGGGGTGGACGTATCCTTCTTCTGATTCTCAGTCTAGGGGTAGATCTAGACGTGGTAGGGGCAGAGCTCAGAGTTCTTTCAGACCTAGAACATGGAGTTCACCTGCACAGTCTTCGAGTGAGGGCAGGGGCCAGTCCTTTCGTAAACAGGCCCAATGACCTACTTTTTCAGCTGCCAGATCCTTCTTGCCTGGCAGCACCTTTGGGAGGACGGTTGGCACTCTTCAAGGAAAATTGGATTTTAATTACCCAAGACAAATGGGTATTGGATATCATTCACCAAGGTTACAAGTTTTATTTCCATACCTTACCTCCTTTCAAAGGCATGCCAGACGTTCCTCCTCAGCAAAGACTAGAGGCTCACAAACAGATTTCTCTACTACTTCAAATAGGAGCTATACAACCAGTCCCTCTGCCAGAAGTGGGCCTAGGATTTTATTCTCGCCTGTTTCTAGTACCAAAGAAAGGGAACACGTGGAGACCAATTCTGGATTTATCTATCCTCAACACATATCTGGACATTCCCAAGTTCAAAATGTTGACGTTACAACAGCTTTTACCTCTGCTGGGCAAAGATCACTGGATGGTGACTCTGGATCTCAAGGAGGCTTACCTTCATGTTCCTATCAGGCCCTGTTGCAGGAAGTATCTGCGTTTTCGGGCTGGGACTTTTCATTATCAGTTCTCTGCATTGCCCTTTGACTTATCTACTGCGCCCAGAGTGTTCACAAAGGTTCTGGCTCCAGTGGTAGCTTTCTTCAGGCTAAGAGGAATACAAATCTATCCTTATTTGGACGATTGCCTGATTCTGGCTCAAGGAAAGGACGAACTTCTTCATCATTTACAGTATGTGATGGCAGTGTTAAGATGCCTAGGGTATTCTGTGAACGAAATAAAGTCCAGTCTAGTACCCTCTCAGGACATGTGCTTTCTGGGTGTGAGACTGAATACAGCATCCCAGATGGCCTTTTTGACCCCGGACAAACAAAAGAATCTTTCTCTTTACTTCCACCAATTGTCTCGTCAGTCCAGGCTGACTGCAAGGACAGTCCTTCAAGCCTTGGGGTTCATGGCATCTTGTATTCTGGTACTTCCCAATGCCAAACTGCATATGAGGAAGCTACAATGGTATCTCAAAATGTATGGACAACACTGCCAAGATATGGACACTGTCATTCAGATAATACCTTGCATTCAAAAGGAATTTTGTGGTGGGCTCAGGAATGTCACCTAAACAAGGGACTCTCTGTGACCCGACCAGAGGCAGTCGGATTCTAACGACAGATGCCTCAGACAAAGCTTGGGAGCTCATCTAAATGGAAAATGGGTACAAGACACGTGGCCTGCCAGACTTCAACATTTACATATCAACTTGAAGGAGATGTTAGCAGTCCAATTTGCATTGATAGCTTTCAAGGATTTACTTCTTCCAGGGCAGGTGTTGATTCAAACAGACAACACAACTGTCATGTGGTACATCAACAAGCAAGGGGACACATTCATATCCTCTATGCAGACAAGCAATGATTTTGTGGGAGACTGCTCTCAGTTTACAGCTAAATCTTCAGGCAAGGTTTCTGCCAGGAGCACAGAACTCCTTAGCAGATGTGTTGAGCAGACAAATTATGGATCCCCACGAGTGGAAATTGGATCCTCATGTATTTCAAAATTGAGAGTGTTATGGGGAACTCCAGACATAGATCTGTTCGCTTCTCCACTAAATTACCAGCTGCCAAAGTTTTGCACAAAAAGGTTTCATCCCACAGCTTGGAAAGTGGATGCTCTCATTCAATTGGAGCAATCTTCACGTGTATGCCTTTCCACCACTGCCTCTCCTCCCAAAGGTACTCCTGAAGGTCAGACAGGACAAGCCAACCATGATTTTAATAGCTCCGGATTGGCCTCGACAGCACTGGTACCCATTACTGAGAAGTCTGGTACGGGAGCCTCCATGGCCTTTGCCTTCGATTCCACACCTGCTGTCTCAGGAGAACAGTCATTTACTCAATGTCAAACTTCACTCTCTACATCTAACAGCCTGGCATATTCTGTTTTAAACCCTGGAGGGTCTCAGCTTCCACTACAAGTTTTGAATGTTATTTTGGAGGCCAGAAGGCCTAGTACAAGGAAAGTTTACGCAGATAAATGGAGGAGATTTTTAATTTGGAGTACAGCGAAGGACTTTGATGTTTCTGAACCTAACTTAAGTGTTGCTCTTCAATACCTTACTGAGTTATTGGACAAAGATTTGTCCTTCTCCTCTATAAAGGTTCATGCTGCAGCAATTTCTGCTCACTATGACTGTGACCCACCATTATTTTCTCATCCTTTGTTTAAGCAATTCCTTAGAGGGGCAAAGAATATAAGACCCCCACGTAGAGCTCCTACTCCTGCTTGGGATCTCAATTTTGTGTTGGAGAAACTCACTCTACAACCTTTTGAGCCTGCAGCGACTGCCGAGTTGAAATATTTATCATGGAAGACTGCTTTTTTGTTGGCCATTTCCTCTGCGAGAAGGGTTTCTGAATTACAGGCCCTTATGGCGGTTGAGCCTTTCTTAATTTTCCACAAGGATAGGGTGTCTTTGCGTATTAACCCTTCCTTTATGCCTAAAGTGGTTTCTAGTGTGGCTTTAAACCAAACTATTCATTTGCCTACTTTTTATGCAAACCCCCAAAATAAAGGGGAGAAGATTTTGCACACTTTGGATATACACAGACAGTTGCGATATTATTTGAGCAGAACTAAAGGGTTCAGGCAGTCTCAGCAGTTGTTTGTTTCATTTGCTTTGGGTTCTCAGGGCAAACCTGTTTCAAAACAAACTATTTCTAAATGGATTGTTTTTTGTATTGCTTTCTGTTATTCCTATCATGGTAAGGAGATTCCAGCTGGGATTAGGCCTCATTCCACTAGGGCTACTGCCACTTCTACAGCTTTTTTACGGGGGGTGGCTACTAAAGATATTTTGGAGGCAGCTACTTGGAGTTCAGTGCATACTTTCTCTAAGCATTACCACCTTCCACTTTACTCTAAATCTAGGGCTGGATTTGCCACTGCAATTTTACAGGGCATTTTGGCAGCTCCTAATGCTTTATAGTTTTGCTATCCTCCCTTACCTCTGCTTTGGGATTCTACCCATATGTAAGGACTGCAGCAATGTGAGATGAAGAACATAGTACAGTTTTGTACCTACCATAAATGTAGATGTTCGAAGATCCACATTGCTGCAGTCCAATTCCTCCCTCCTTCCCTCTGTAGTTAGCGGTGGTTGTGTGGTTTGGGTTGTAAATATTGTAAATATGGTTAGTGCAGGGGTGGTTGGTTGTTTTTGCTGTTTTTTGGCTTTGGCCTTTCTTTTTAGGGCCTTCTGACATCTGGGGCAAGAAAAGACTGAGGATATGACGTCGGTCATGCGCTTTTGTACCCTGACGTCCTGATGTCAGTTTTAAGCGCCTTGACCGACGTCAGCCTAATACTTTGGTATTCGGGCCGACCGAGGACAGCGGACTACCCATATGCAAGGACTGCAGCAATGTGGATCTTCGAACATCTACATTTATGGTAGGTACAAAACTGTACTTTTCCCCTGCCACCACTTTACAGTCTCCAATCTCCTTCAGACTGGCCCTTCTACATAAGATATAATCCTGTGTGCATCTTCCTCCACTCTTGTATGTCACCCTATGCTCCTCCCTCTTGTTAAAATATGTATTCACCACAGCCATGTCCATCCTTTTCGCAAAATCCACTACCATCTGACCTTCTGCATTCCTTTGCTTAACACCATACCACCCATCACTTCCTCATCCCCTCTGTTCTCTTCAACATGCCCAAGAAAAAGTTAATGATTGGAGGTAAATTAACATTAAGTAATACTGATTTATAAAATGTTCATGAATATTATATGGAGATTAATTATTTAAGGGATTTGATGATGGAAGGGGATATATATGGATTTGCAGGAAGGAATATGAAAAATTATTTATGGAAAAAAGTTATTGAAGAAAATTAATGGTTTTGATATATAGTTGTATGTGATGAAGAAAAAGGGTTTGACTACGTTAAACACCATAATATGTTTGATTCTCTGCAACAGTATGGCTTAGGACAAGCATTTGTGAATCGTATTAGATCTGTTTATAATGATTCCAGTATCAAAGTAGTAGTTAATGGATGGTTTCGTAAAGAAAAGATTAAGACAAGGATGTCCAATAAACAGTTCATTATTTGCTTCGAGTTATGAATGCAGTAATAAATAAGGCTAAAAAGAAAGTTGGATAAGGTGCAGTCTTATTTATAGAAATAGTACAGATTTCTATATATTCTACATAAGCAGAAGATTTAGTAATCAGAAAAGGAAAGGGATGGATCAGAGAATCTAATATGGAGCGAGAATATTGGCTAGAGCTTGTAGGTTTGAATATTAGTAAAGAAAAAAATAAGGGGTGTGGAGATTAAAATATCAGGCATACATTTTAACCTGTTTTAGAAATAATGTTTTGAAAAAGTGTGTTAGAACAGTGGTGTAAAATTATAAGCTAAACAAGTTATAGAAATGTGGAAATCTTTTAAATTATCTGTAAGAAGGTATATCCAAGTCATAATTTTATTTTGGGTAAATTAGTTTTTTTTTTTTTAATTTTTCTGTTAAATTTGGAAAATGTTTACTGGAGTCCTCTTTATTTTCTGTGAGATTCAACCTTAAATCCTGTCAAGAAATGTGTGTAATTGGGAACAAGGTGGTTTAGGATTTAAAAATATCTTGTGGTACTTTTGACATCTCTACATACATTTTCGATTGTGTACAATATATGTAGAGAACAGAATGACTGTGTTGGTAATATTTTGGGTTTCAAAATATAGAAAATTGAGGGTTGTGAGAAAAAAGAACACAAGATTTAAAAGGAGAAAGAAATGTTATGAATTCATGAAACTAGTTTGAAGTGGGTTCGTAATTTTAAAACCAGAAACGTACGGTGTACAGACATTTATGGGAGAGAAAAAAGATGCACTGCAAATAGTTGTAAGGAGAGACAGATATAAAAATGAATTGGCTATGAAAGATTTTGCATGGAGCTTATCTTTCCAAAAAATTCCTGTAAAAGCAAAATTGAAATACAAGAGAATGGAAGACCGATGATGTTATTTTTCTGGTGTTGACAGTTCAACCATTATTTTATAGATTGCTCAAGAATAAGAAGTTTGAATATTAAATATGGAGATGATTGTGTGGATTTTTATGATTATGTGAATTAGGTTAGATGATATCTGTGTTTTATGGACTTTATTATACGGCAGTTCATGTGTCATTTCATAAAGTAAGGGATACTTAAGTAAAAATTAAGAAAATAAGTAGGTGGTTGTGGAACAAAGGATGGGGTGGATAACAATGGAGCATTTGTGCTCGATTAGTCTATTGACCAACATTTATTATGTTAATGTATTGTCGTGATGTTAATGAAAGAGATAATATATTTTATATATGGGTGTGTGTATATATATATATGGATCTACAACTAAATTTCGAACTTTCAAAATGTCTACTTATGGTCAAGACCATAAAATCGATGCTTGTAAGTTTGAACCATTTAAATGGAGAACCAAAGCAAGATCTTAAAGGAAAAGGAAAAACAAACTTGCCTTGTGGACAAATGCCATTAACAGGCTATACATTAGGAGAAAAATTGTTGTCTAAGTGCAGGAAAGAACGAAATTGGAAACATTCCCTCCTCAATTTAAACAAGCAAATAAGACTCCTAGTGAAGTCCTCCAAGGCTAACTACGAATCCAAATTAGCTTCCCTAACTAAGGATAACCAAAAGAGGTGGTCATTAGTTACATCTGTAACTTCAAATGTAAGGCCCAGGTTTGCACTGAACTCGTAGTTAATGGTACTACTTATATAGAACCTATGGATATAGCAAACCTGCTAGCTAACAGGTTCATTGAAAACTTCACTCCCCTGTCCCCACCACATATACCCCCAAAGCATCCCGAATGCCTTTTCCCCGCCTAGTATCTCTGAGGAGCAGGTCATAAATGCCTTCTTCAAGGCCAAAAACACAGCCTCTGTGGGACCAGACAACATCCTGGGCTGTTTTCTATATGGGTTAAAAGAGGAATTATCATCACCATTGAACAAGTTTTTCAATCACAGCCTAAGCACTGGCTTCGTCCCAGTGCGATGGAAAACTGCTACCGTCATCTGTTTGCACAAAGGGGGTGCATCCCACGGACCCCTGGAACTATAAACCCATTAGCCTGACCAGCCTTATCTGAAGGGCCATGGAATGAATCATCATGGACATTATTAAAGATGTAGGAAATATCCAAATGCTCAACATTGTCCAGTTTGGCTTTGTCAAAGGGAGAAGATGCCTTTTAAACTTGGTGCATGACTTAGAAATAGTCAGTAAAGCCCTAGACGAGGGTAAAGCTGTGCATACAGCCTACCTAGACTTGGCCAAGACCTTAGACACAATCCCCTACTTGGACTTAATTGATAAACTCGCCCAGTTGGGTAACAATCCATATATTGTCAGGTGGGTTGCAAACTTGCTTACTGATGGAACTATCGGTCAAAATAGGGGACACCACCTCCTCCAGCAGACCTGTAACCAGTGGTGTTCTACAGGGATCAGTTCTGGGACCCCTACTGTTTGGAATCTACTTCTCTGAAGTGCTGGCTAAAACTAAAGGACTGTGCCTGATGAAAGTTTGCTGATGACTGTAAAATGGGCGTCATCATAGAAAACCCCTAGCAATGTCAACATCCTACAAGAAGGTCTTACGCAGCCTAATGACTGGTGCCAAAGTCATGGTCTTAAACTTAATGGAAAAAATGTATTATCCCCTTTGGCAAGGGTAATGTTACTGCAAACTACCACATCAATAGCAGTACCCTAAGCATGCGTTCAGTGATGAGATGTGGGCATACAGGTTGACATCAACCTTAACTTCAATCACCATGTCTCCACAGTGGGAAGAAGGGCATTTTATATTGCTCATCTCATATGTAAGGGCATTACTTCCAGAAGAAAATGAAGTTATAATCCCCCTCCTGTACTCCCCCCCCCCCCCCCAAAAAAAAATTGAGTACAATGCTTTCTTTGGTGTGCTCCTTTCCAAAGTCCATTTACTCTGTGTCATACAGACTGCTCAGAGGCGACCTGTGTCTTGCATATATAGCAATCTGTGACGCAGCTTTTAATGGAAATGCTGCATATTCACAAATCTAATGGCACACTGATCACTTGCTCAAAGGACCTTAACCTGGTATGTGACATTAACAGAACTTGCTGGACAGACAGATTTGCCTCGCAGAGGTTGCCCAACCTTTGGAACAAACATCCTGTTCATGTTAAACAAAGCCCCTTGTTGGTCCTAATTAAGTGCAATTTGGACAATTGGATGGGTAACTGGAAATTCACCCCAGGGGTTCCATTTGTGTCCCTGTTGGATAGGGGCAATAGGTGCTGATTTTAATGTCTGCTTGAACCAGACACCTTTGGGAACACTGGTCGAACTTGGCTAGGCTTGTAAGGGGCCTGGGGTCGTTAGCCTAGTAACCTGCTATGACCACCGTACAGCGTGGAATGGTACATTTACCCTTTTCTCGCTGTAGTGTGAACTCTGAGCTGGTATATTTAATTATCAGAGGGTGTGGGGGGTGCTGGGGCACTTGCCCCCTCCCCAAGAAAAATTAAAAGAAATATTTATTTTATTGTAGTTTGTTTGCCAGGATAGTCCATTGGGCCACTGGGGCCCGGTTTCAATGGAGTCCTGGGGAGAAAAGCTCCAGAAAGTAAAATACAAATAGATAATGAGGAAGTACAAATGCAAATACATTAAGTAAATTTCAGATAAGACAGTTATACATAGTTGTGTACATACATGCACACACTATATATATATATATATATATATATATATATATATATATATATATATATATATATATAGTTATACAATGTATACAGTACATTTTGGATAGGTCATTTTCAGTTTTTATTTTTTTATTTAAATTTTGAACTTTCAAAACATGGATCTTATGGTCTTGGCCATAAGAAAGTTGACGTTTTGAAAGGAATTTG
>NC_056742.1:339104163-339209241 GCF_019279795.1 Protopterus annectens | reverse complement strand
GGGGCTTTGTTTTGGCTGACCCAAGAGAGACTAGGGACTCTGACACTGGATGACTGGCTGAGAACAGGGAGGGTCGAGTGGCTAATACTGGCTAACCTCCTTTAGACTGGGGAATGTTGTGAGAATTGCCTTTGCTGGGCATCCTTTATTAGAAATTTTAGGTGGTGTCACAGCTAATAGAACACTGCTTAGTTTCAGCATTTGGGGAGTTTTGGAGAAATGTCTCAGATGTGGGACTATGCATGTGAAACATACATAGCATCATTGCACCTTGTTCCCCCTGTTAGGGATAATTCATTCAACATCCTTGTTTTTTTTGCTGTTTTTATAAAATAAGTAGTCCTCACAACTGCAGTACTGATATACCCTCCCTGTCCAAGTCATTTGGGGAAGGGCCTGAAGGTCCCAGGCGGAGGCAAAATTATTGCTTTAAAACACACACACACACACACACACACACACACACACACACACACACACACACACACTATTGTTCATAGCTTTGCCTGTAAGTAGCAGCTTTAAGAAAGTATTGAATGCTGTAATACAGTACACTGCATTTGCAATGCATACATTCACTCACAACTTCTAAGTCACATTGCTGAATGTTTATTTCACTAGTGTTTAGTAAACTAAACACTTCATTTCACAATAAGTGACACCTCTAACATCTGATCAGAATGCAGGATATACTGTTAGCAGAGTCTTGCCAATGAGCTAACTCTATTAAAGTGGAAGATAACCCAAATGACAAAAGATATGTATGGTAGGCATAAATAGTCATTATCTGCTGATAATAGTGAGTCACTCTCACAATTACTGTAGTTTCCGTTAAAGTAGTTTTGCCTTGCTAGTAGAGGCTTTGTAGAATTTGTATATGCCTTTTGCAGCCAAAGTGCTAGATAACAAATTTTCCTTCATCTCATTTGTCTTTTTAATGTGTTCTTTATTTTAAATTGAAAACCTGTTTTATTTTCTTAGGCTGTTCTTGTGTGTCTTAAAAATGCCGAGTTTGTTAAAGCTTCGGATGTTTTGAAGCGGGTGTTTGGAAATGACCCAAGTTTACAGGTTAGTTAACTGGTATGAATTTAAAAAGAAATAGTGCCGTGATAAATTCTCTTTACGTTTATCATTGATTTACATAGTTTTCTGCTTAAAGGGTTTATCTGTCATTCTTTGAAGCACCATACTCTGTGTTATCAAGCAGCTGAAACTTTAGTTATACAATTTATATACATTTTTTTATTGAATAGGTTTTCTTACATAAACAGAAGCGAATACCCAACAAATAAAACCAATAAACAGTACAAGGGTTTAAAAGGGAGGCTCAAAACCAATGTTCAAGTCGGCTACTTTATTCCCAATCAACGCTACAGTATACCACGTTTTCATCCACTTAAAGAGACTTAATCAGATAAAAAACAAAGTACACAGTCATCTTATGTACCACTGTTAATTCAGAAGGCACCAATCAGATTCCTAAATTAATTAATAAACTCCAAAACCCCATTAAAATACCTGTTTGAAATAAGTCAAAACCATAGCATATATACATGCATATATATATATATATATATATATATATATATATATATATATATATATATAAAATAATCACGGATCTTCCACTTGCTGGATCAGCCCCCTTAAAATGTATTTATAGGAAGAGTTAGGAGCCTTAAGACCCTTTTGGAATTGGGCAAGGAAGACAAAGGTAGATGTAGTAAACGTAAAGGCACATTTAAATGTGCTTGTCAGCAATGTGACCACATTTCTAATTAGGAAAGTTTATGTATAGCAAGTAGGGGTAGGACTTAAGTGGGAACGGACTGTTACAATTGTAATACAGAAAGGGTAGTATATCTTGTCGACTGTTCCCAATGTGAGTCATTCTATATAGGGAAAAACAGAGCGTAGATTAAAAAGACTCATTTATGAACATATATATGACAGAAACAAGAATGAAAACAAAAAGGCTCTATTTAAACATATAGTCAAGCGAAGTTCCACTTTTTTTCTTAGAAAGTGTTCCCTTGGATATTAGAGGGGGTCCCTGGGAAACTCGTCTTGAGTACAGAGAGCTGATGTACGTGTTTCACTGTTGCAGTCATTACATTTGGGTTATCTGCTTGCAGTAGCCCTCAGTCGGCCTGATTAACAAAATCTTGGGTCCTGTGTCTTTTGCTGTTCCTTCTTCCATGACGTCAGGCCGTTGAGGGTATAAAACATGTAATCACCAAAACAGTAAAAGAACAGGGCCAATAAAAGATAAATCCACAGCCAAAAAGCGTAAACCAGAAGCTTCGTAAATCCTTTATTAGGTGTCCACAAACAACATAAAACGAGCGCTTTTGCTTGGAAAATACCGAGCTTTATCAAGTTAACAATGTTGTGCAGTTTGCTTAAATAAATACAAATCCTAAAGTCACATGTTAAAATAGTTAATTGAATAATCAACTCAATAACTGAATCAGTTAATTGAGGTCGTTAAAATACCTTTCACTACTAAAATGCTAAATACACAAAAAGTATGTGTATAAAATACATGAATGTAAATATTACATTGAAATATGTATGTGACCATATATGCTGCAATGGCAAAAAAATGCATACGTGAGTATAAAACAGGACAAATAAATAGTGACATTACATAATGAAAAACTGAATGATCCATTACAAGCCAAAATAAAAATGCAACTGCAACATAGTAAAATCTAAAACTATTGACACCTTTAAATAAATAACAATGTATATAGAATAACTATATAATGTTTATGTACTCTAAAAAATATATAATGTATGATGTTCAACAAGACGTGGTGCATTATAATGATGCTTGTACATTGTGACCTCAATATGAACAAACAAAGACCACAGGAGTGCAATATCGTGATATGGCCCCATTACAATCTGTTGCATAACTAATGTAAATGACACCATAGCCGAGCCATCCTCAACCTAAGCACACTGCTAATCTTGGCTGAGGGTATAAAACATGCAGCTGACGCTAATACATCAGTCTTTCTTGCCGTGCGGTGCCCGAAGCAGAAGCAGTTCGCAAGTGCCCGGTCGGCCGGCTTCTGAAATTTTCATTTTCGAGTTTCAGAACTGAAGTCTTCAACTAAAGCTAAGTACCCCGTTGGGGAAACTTTTTCTTGCTCCTTACCAATGTCAGTAAAAGTTAATAATTGCATTACTTGTAGAAAGCAAATACCTCACAAAGATTTTAATTCGTACTGTATTCCTTGCCTGGGCCCTGACTACGATGTACCTTGCTGTCCGTTTTGTGCTTTATTTAATCAGCACACTGTCTGTCGTCGGTACATTTTCGCCTCTAAATATTTCAGTTGTCTGTTTAATTATCCAGAAATGTTGTTGGTTAGCCGTCCAACTACCAGGATTCTGAAAAAACGCCAAGATAGACTGGCCGCCGAGGTCCAAACCTGCCGACAAAGCTTCTCCTAAGCCAGTCGCCAGTTCGCCGTTACTCAGTGAGGCGCTTTCACAGCCCCTGATACCTGCTACTTCTGATTCGCATACCGCTACTGAGACCCATTCAGAGTCCGGTATGCCGCAAGATGCTTCAACTGTGGAACCTGTGGATGTCTCTACCTTTGATGGGTCTGGAGCCACTGTGCAGGCACCGGCTTCTGAGGGTGTATTCAGGCCTACGGACTTGCATATTAAACTGACGCCTCCTTCATTTAGGCCTAAATCTCGAACCATGCTTAAACTGACGCCCAGGCCTCTATGCCTAAAAAACAAATAAGAATGGCTGAAAATCTTATAACTCTAATCAGGGGAAACCAACCTCCCCCTTCTGAGAGACCTAGGACTGAAGTTGTTTATGAATCTTCTGACCAGGATTCTGATTTTTCTGATGATCTGGATTTGCCCTTATCTGCTTATGAAGATTCTGCTGCAGAAGACTCTATTCCCTCTGCTTCCCCTTCAGAGGATTTTTATTTTGGTGAAACCTTTACATACTCAGAGCATTTCCACTGAGAGAGCTAAGATTTTTCAGATTCAAAAAAGAGGCTTAGGGATTTCTTACTCCTGCCTCAGCATAGGCCTTTAGCTGTACCTCCTGTACTAGACATTGTTTTTGATGCCTTTTCGGAATCTAGTTTGGCCACTGATTCTTTTCCTCCTGCTCCCAGAAAACCTGACAGATATTACAGGGTTCCTGATTCACAAGTTCCTTTTTAAAATTCCTGTTGCAGACCCAGAGACTATTTCACAGGGACCCAAGGGCATTAAGGCTTCTGTTCCAAAAAATCCTACCCCTTCTGATAGAGACTCCAGGGCGCCAGATAGATGGGATAAGAATGTTTACACTTCTGCAACCTTGGCCAGTAGGGCTTTAAACTGCCAGTTTCATATGTTAAAGTATCAACAACATGTTATTGGATTGCTTAAACAGAAAATGATGATTCCTGACTGTGCTGAAAATGAAGAATTACAGGATTTAATGCAGTCTGCTGAACAGGTTGAAAAACACACACTGCAATGTGGATTTGATTCATTAGAGGCCTCTTGCAGGGCTGCTGTTACTGGGTCTGTTCTCCGAAGGCATTCTTGGCATAAGGAGCAATCTTTGCCTGATCATGTTAAAGCTAAACTGTTGGATGCTCGCTTAAATCAGGACCGCCTGTTTGGCAACAAGGCTGAGGAATTTCTTAAAAAGATGGAAGATAAAGCAAAATCTGTGCAAACTGTTAAAGATTTCTTACAAGTTCAGCCTCCTAGATTTAGTAGGCACTGGCCCTCTAAGAATTGGTCTTTTCCATCCCCTTCTAGGTCTTCTCAAGCCAAACCCAGACACAGCAGAAACCCCAGGTTTATGTCCCAGGTGACATACAACACTAAGCAGTGGGGGGTTTCCACACCCAAATCTGCGAGTACTAAGACTCCCCCCTATGGAAAACTGTCTCAATGACTTGCTTTTAAATCTTCCAAGCACTTCCCAACTGAATGCTCCTTTAGGCGGAAAGATTGGTCTGCAGGCCAAAAACCTGGAATTCATTACCCAGGACAAATGGGTTTTAAATAGTGTCCCAAGGATACAGATTTCACTTCTACACATTACCAACACCAAACGAGTGGCCAGATCTACCCCCAAATCAGTGGGCAGAGGCCCAAAATCAAGTACTCTCTCTTAAGCATGGGGGCTATTCAGTTCGTACCAGAAGAGGAAAAGGGACAAGGTTTCTATTTGAGACTTTTCCTGGTACTCAGAAAAGGCAATACTTGGCGTCCTATCCTGAACCTTTCTACCCTAAACACCTTTCTGGTGGTCCCAAAGTTCAGAATGCTTACTCCTCACCTGCTGCATCCTGTGCTAGGCAAAGATGCATGGTTGCCAACACTAAACTTAAGAGAAGCTTACCTGCACATCCCTATCAGGGAGTCTTGCAGGAGATACCTATGCTTCAAAGCAGGCTACATGCACTATCAGTTCTCTGCACTGCCCTTTCGCTTATCTACTGCGCCCCGGTATTCACGAAGTGCCTAGCTCCAGTCATTGCGTTTTGCAGGCAAAGAAATATTCAAATATACCCATACTTGGGCGATTGTCTAATTCAGGCAGAAAGCCAAGACATACTTTTGAATCATCTGGCCTTTTTTCAAAGGATACTGACTTGTCTGGGGTACACCATAAATGAAAATAAATCACACCTGGTACCCTGTCAACAAATTATATGTCTGGGAGCATGCTTGAATACAACTTCCCAGATGTCTTTCCTCATGCCAGAGAAACATTCAATTGAGAACCTACTTCAAACAAGTGGCCACAAAAATCCAGTTATCTGCAAGGCAAGTACTACAAGCCTTTGGGGTTCATGGCCTCCTGCATTCTTCTAATTCCATATGCAAGGCTGCATATGAGTAAACTACAATGGTATCTCAAAAGCCTATGGTGTCAACATTCACAGGATCTAGAAGCAATGATTCCTATCATACCTTGCCTACGCCTAGAGTTCCTTTGGTGGGCAGAGGCCTGCCACCAAAACAGGGGACTACCATTCACACTACCCCCTGCCGCCCAAACCTCAGCAAATGCAGCAGGCTATGCATGGGGGGCTCACATGACAGGGAAGTGCATTCGGGGCAAATGGAACCCAAGTCAAATGCACCTGCACATAAATCAAAAGGAAATGTTAGCTGCACAGAATGCTCAGACAGCCTTCAAGGACCACATTCTTCCAGGACAGCTAATGGTAAAGGCGGACAGCACCACTGTCTTGTTCTACATAAACAAGCAGGGGGCACACATTCTTACCCCCTCTGCAGACTAGCCATGGCATTGTGGAACACAGCCTTGAGCTACCAGGTGAATCTACAAGTTCACTACCTGCCGGGAAAACTAAATACACTGGCAGATGGACTAAGCAGAAACCTCATGGACCCACACGAGTGGAAACTGGAACCAAGGATTTTCAACATGTTGACAAGCAAGTGGAGCCCAGATATACAACTGTTTTTTTTTTCTTTTCTTTCTTCTTCTCTTCTCTCACTTACTATGCTCAAAAAGCTTTTTGGTGTATTTGCTTTTTTTGTTGGAGGTATATCCTTGTATTTATAGATTTAATTGCTTCCCATTAGGGGGACACCTGACATCTGGGGCAAGAAAAACTGATGTAACGGCATTGGCTGCATGTTTTATACCCCTAACGACCTGACGTCATGGAAGAAGGGAGAGCAACCGACCCAGAACCCAAGACTTTAATCAGGCCGACTGAGGGCTACTGCAAGCAGATAACCCAAATGTAATGACTGCAACAGTGAATACACTCTAACATCTACATTTATGGTAAGTGTACACAACTGTACTTTTTGGCAGGTTATTTTAGATGCTAGTAGACACACTGGACTTAAATGGTCATATTTCGAAAGTCCCATTGTTAAAGCTCAGAGCAGCTATGTTATAGGTGTAAGAATTTTTTTTTGACATTTTATATTCATGATGTTCATCGTGTTACCCTGCTGCAGTCATCACACTTGGGTTATCCTGTCGTCAGGCTGTCCCGCAGTCGGCCGGATTTCCAAAGTCTTGGTCCGACGTCGGTTGTTGTCGCCTCATCCCTGACGTCAGTGCGCCAGGGGGTACATATACTGCAACCGATGCCATTTTCTTCAGTCTTTCTTGCCACGTGGTGCCCGAAGCAGAAGCAGTTCGCAAGTGCCGGTCGGCCGACTCCTGAGATTATCGAATTCGAATTTCAGACCGAAGTCTTCTATAAAGCTAAGTACCCCGTTGGGGAAACTTTTCTTGCCTCAGACCGATGTCAGAAAAAGTTAACAATTGTATTTCTTGTGGGAAGCAAATACCTCATAAGGATTTTCATTCTTATTGCATACCTTGCCTAGGCTTTGATCACAACGTCACTTCTTGTAGTTTTTGTGCTAGGTTTAATAAGCGTACTATTATAAGGCGTTTTGATTTCACACAACACTTTTTTGGTAGAAAATTTAACTATAACATGCCGTCGGAGCTTCCGACTACCGGCATGCACAAAAAACACAGGGACAAGGACCGACAGCCAAGGCCTAAACCCTATTCCGAGGCCTCGGTTGATCCGGTCTCCGGTCATCAGTGAGGCTCTGACGCAGCCCCTGACTACCGCAGTCCTGGAACCCGAGACCGCTACGGATATTTTGATGGAATGTACTAGGCCGACGCAGCCTTTTACTTCAGGCCCTTCCGACGATATACCTTCTAAAGACGTCTGTGCTTCAGAAACGCCATCAGTTTCTGAGGGCGTTTTCATACCGAAGACTCTCACAGTCAAAACATTTTCTAAGTCTAAGACTCCTCCTAAAGCTAAAAAGACTACACTTCAGTCTCCTGTTCAAGGCCCTATGCCTAAGAAACAGATGCTCAAAATGGCTGAAGATTTGATTTCTCTTATCAGGGGTTCACAGCCTCCTCCTGACAAAAGGCCTAGACAAGAGGAAGATTCTGCTGCTTCTGAGCAACTGTCTATTTCTTCGGATTCCTCTGAAGACCAAGACTATTCCTACTCTTCTTATGAAGATTCTGATGCTGAGGACACTATTCCCTCAGCTTCCCCTCCTGAAGACTACTCTTTTGGGGAAACTTTACAAACTATGAGGGAACATTTCCAGTGGGAAGGTCAGGATTTCTCAGATTCCAAGAAAAGGCTCAGAGAGTTTCTTTTACTCTCTCAGCACAGACCTCTAGCCATCCCACCTGTTTTGGACATTGTGGATGATGTCTATTTAGAATCCAGTTTCAACCCAGACTCTCTACCTCCTGCTCCAGCTAAGCCTGACAGATACTACAGAGTACCGGATTCCCACAAATTTCTTTACAAAAGCCCAGTAGCTGACCCAGAGACCATCTCCCAGGGTCCCAAGGGGGCCAACGCTTCCATGGCTAAAAACCCAGTACCTTCTGAGAGGGACTCAATAGCACTAGACAGGTGGGGGGAAAAAGGTTTACACCTCAGCCACATTAGCTATGAGAGCACTAAATTGTCAATTTCATATGCTCAAGTATCAGAAGTTTCTAATCTCTCAGTTAAAACAAAAGATAACCTCCCTTCCCCAACAATCTGAATTGAAAGAAGTACAGGATTTGTTGCATGCCACCGAGCAGGTGGGCAAACATACCTTACAATGTGGGTTTGATTCTTTGGAGGCCTCCTGCAGAGCAGCTGTCACTGGATCAGTTATATGTAGGCATGCCTGGTTAAAGGAATAAAGTCTACCTGATCATGTCAAAGCAAAACTACTGGATGCACCCTTACAGCAGGATGTTCTTTTTGGAGTTAAAGCAGAAGTGCTAAAGAAAATGGAAGCTAAGGCGAAATCAATGCAGACAGTCAAAGATTTCCTACAGGTACAACCCCCTCGCTTCAGCAGAAACTGGCCAACAAAAAATTGGTCCTTTCCAGCCACTGACAGACCTCAGAGGGGTAAATACAGGTGCCCAAGGGGCAGAGGACAACCACAAGCCCAGTATAAACCTCGCCAATGGGGCACTCCAACCCAGAAAGGAGGAGAAGACAGGTCTCAACCCACCAGAAGGCAAACTCAATGACTTGCACCTCGTCTGGCCAAACAAAGCTCTTTTGTTAGCCCGCTTGGGGGAAAACTAGCACTTTTTGCAGACAACTGGCACATGGTCACAAAGGACAAATGGGTCCTAGACATTATTTTACGAGGATACAGATTCCACTTTCACACCTTGCCAATAAAAAGAGGAATGCCAAACCTGCCACTAAATCAAAGGGCAGGGGCTCAAAAACAAATTACAGCTCTCATGGCCATGAAAGCCATTCAACGGGTACCGATTCAACGGGTACCGATTCAAGAGCAAGGCCAAGGATTTTACTCGAGGCTCTTTCTAGTACCCAGAAAGAACAATGCTTGGAGACCAATTCTAGATCTTTCAATTCTAAACACTTACCTACAAGTCCCAAAATTCAAGATGCTAACACTACAGCAGCTACTTTCCGTGTTGGGCAAGGAAGCATGGCTGGTAACGTTGGACCTCAAGGAGGCATACCTGCATGTCCCTATCAGACAAAGTTGCAGAAGATAACTCCGTTTCATTGCAGGTTCAACCCATTACCAATTCTCTGCACTGCCCTTTGGCTTTTCTACTGCGCCCAGAGTTTTCACAAAATGCCTGGGACCAGTAATTGCATACTGCAGACAAAGAGGAATTCAAATATATCCATACCTGGATGACTGCCTCATCCAAGCAGAAAGAAAAGACATTCTCTTACATCATCTGGCTTTTGTGAAGCATCTACTAAATTGTCTGGGGTACACAGTAAACGAAAAGAAGTCAAAACTAGTACCCTCACAAAAAATGACATTCCTGGGTGCCAGCTTGGACACAACGACCCAGAAGGCTTATCTTACACCAGACAAGCAACTACAACTGACTCAATATTTCAAGACAATGGCAACAAGGACCCAATTAACTTCAAGAAAGATTCTGCAGGCTTTGGGCTTCATGGCATCTTGCATTCTGATACCATTTGCAAAACTGCATATGAGGAAATTACAGTGGTACCTAAAAAGTGTATGGTCTTAACTCAGCCACAGCTTGGACACAGTGATATCTCTCATTCCCTGCCTTCAACAGGAATTTCTATGGTGGGCACAGGAATGTCACCTCAACAAGGGTCAGCCTTTCACCTTGCCCCCAACCAGGTAAACTATCACAACAGACTCTTCAGACTATGCCTGGGGGGCACACATGGCAGGGCAATGCATTCAAGGCCTATGGACTGCAGAACAAAGAAAACTGCACATAAATCAAAAAGAGATGCTAGCTGTACAGAAAGCTCCGACAGCCTTCAAGGATCTTCTACATCCAGGACAACTTGCAATAAAGATGGACAACACCACAGTAATGTGGTACATAAACAAACAAGGGGGCACACATTCCTACCCTCTTTGCAGGCAAGCAATAATCTTATGGAACACAGCTCTGGCATACCAAGTCCAGTTACAAGCTCAATTCCTGCCAGGGCAGAAAAACACATTGGCAGACGACCTAAGCAGAAATATCAAAGATCCCCACGAGTGGAAGCTAGACCCACAAATATTTACAATGATAACTCAAAAATGGGGCCTATCAAATATAGACCTGTTTGCCAGTCCTCAAAACTACCAACTGACAAAATTTTGTACAAGGACATTCCACCATCAAGCTTGGAAAGTGGACGCTCTCTCCTTCATTTGGAAAAACCTGACAGCATATGCCTTTCCTCCATTACCTCGTCTCACAAAGGTTCTTTTGAAGGTCAAAAAGGAGAAACCTCGACTGATTCTCATAGCCCCAGACTGGCCATGCCAGCACTTGTACCCGCTATTGAAGAATATGGCTCACAGCCCACCATGGATATTGCCTCAAATACCTCATTTGCTCACGCAGCAAAACAAACATTCTACACAGCCAGCTAAAAACCTTAAACCTGGCTGCATGGCGAATCTTTTAAACATCCAACCAGCCCCTCTTTCACAAGCAGTTCTGGATGTTATTCTGGAAGCCAGGAGGCCAAGCACCAGGAAGGCTTACTCGGACAAATGGAAAAGGTTTTCTGCCTGGAACCAAGCTAAAGGCCAAGACACAACTCAGCCTCGTATGCCTCACATTCTGCAGTATTTAGCAGAGATGTTGCACAAAGGACTTTCCTTCTCCTCAATTAAAATCCATGCTTCAGCTATTTCAGCTCACTACGACATGAATCCACCTTTATTTTCACATCCTCTTCTAAAGCAGTTCCTCAGAGGGGCAAAAAACATTAGACCACTTAGAAGAGCTCCTACACCAACATGGGACCTCAGCTTTGTTCTGGAAAAACTAACGTTACCTCCCTTTGAACCAGATTTCTCTGCAGACCTTCAGTTACTACCTTGGAAGACTGCCCTGCTCCTGGCAATAACCTCTGCTAGGAGAGTCTCAGAATTACAGGCACTAATGGCAGTGGAACCTTTCCTCATTTTTCATCAAGACAGACTTTCTCTACGAACTAATCCTTCCTTCATGCCTAAGGTGGTATCAAGTGTAGCTTTAAATCAAACCATCCATCTACCCACTTTCTTTCCTAGTCCACAGAACAAAGGTGAGAGACTCTTGCATTCCTTGGACATTCACAGGCAGCTTTGTTACTACTTGGACAAAACTAATGCTTTCAGAAAAACTGACCAGCTCTTTGTATCCTATGCTACAGCTTCTCAAGGGAGGGCTATATCCAAACAAACCATTTCTAAATGGATAGGCCATTGCATACGGTTCTGTTATACCCATCATGGAAAACCAGTTCCTACTACCATTAGATCCCACTCTACCAGGGCAACAGCTTCCTCTACAGCCTTTGTCAGAGGGGTCCCTACCAAGGAAATTTTAGAAGCTGCAACTTGGAGTTCAGTACACACCTTCACCAAACACGATCACCTACCTCTTTATTCTAAGTCCAGGGCAGGCTTCGCCACTGCAGTTCTGCAGGGCCTCATTGCCTCCACTAACCCTCTGATACCTCCACCCTGCCTTAGCTTTGGGACTCAACCCAAGTGTGATGACTGCAGCAGGGTAACACGATGAACATAGTACAGTTTTGTACCTACCATAAATGTAGATGTTCGAGTGTTCACCCTGCTGCAGTCCAGGTTACCCTCCCTCCAACCCCTCTGATCTTTTGGCTAAATCTCTGCTATGCCTTACTGATGTATTTGCTTATAGCTGAAGGGATTTTGTGTTTGTACAGTGTTCACACCATTTGGTACTAATTTTGATCACCTTTTTGGGGACACCTGACATCTGGGGCAAAAAAAAACTGAAGAAAATGGCGTCTTTTGAAGTATATGTACCCCTGGGCGCACTGACGTCAGGGATGAGGTGACAACAACCGACGTCGGACCAAGACTTTGGAAATCCGGCCGACTGCGGGACCGCCTGATGACAGGATAACCCAAGTGTGATGACTGCAACAGGGTGAACACTCGAACATCTACATTTATGGTAGGTACAAAACTGTACTTTTTTCACACCTGCCTAAATGTTTTATGTTTTGTATTTATTATAGGACTTTGCCAGTAGATGGTGCTAATGTACCTTAGAAGTTCTATAGTCATACACACGCACTATATAGATATATATATATATATATATATATATATATATATATATATATATATATATATATATATATATACATACATGTATACATACACACATGCATACATTTTATATATGTTTCTTGTGAGTTTTAAAACAGAGGACTGTTTATAGTATTGTGATGCTTGTGTGTGTGTGTGTGTGTGTGTATGTGTATATATATATATATATATATGTATATATATATATATATATATATATATATATATATATATATATATATATATATATATATATATATATATATATATATATACATACATACATACATACATATACATATATAAAATGTGTGTGTATATGTTATGGTTTGACTTATTTCAAACAAGTCTTTTAATAATGGGGTTTTGGAGTTAATTTATGAAATTGATTGGTGCCTTTTGAATTAATAGGGGTATATATGACAACTGTGTACTTTGTTTTTTATCTGATGAAGTCTGCTTATGTGGATGAAAACCTGTGGCATATTGTAGCATTAATTTGGAATAAAGTAGTCAACTTGGAACATTGTTTTTGAGCCTCCTTATTGCACCCTTGTACTGTTTATTTTTTTCTTACATAAAGTTAAGGTAGTTGGCAAGGGTGGTCTGTGTGCTACAAGTACAGTGCATTGTATTTGCAGTAAGTGCATGCATTCAGTCTGGTTCCTTTTAAGTCACCTTACTGTATTTTATTTACTATGTACGGTAAGCAGTAATATTGAGCAGTCTTCTGCAGGAGTCCCATATGTAATGGTTTTGCACATTTATTAATTCAGTACCACCTAACTTTAAATGTGTACGACCCTGGCAGGGTTCACTGGTGCAGTCTCCAAATGACAATCCTCTCACTGCAGAATTTGGTTCAGGAGTAATGGATTGGCCAGCCAGCCTTCCAGCCAGCCAGGCAGCCTTCCAGCCTTCCAGCCAGCCAGGCAGCCAGCCAGCCTTCCAGCCAGCCAGGCAGCCAGCCAGCCAGGCAGCCAGCCAGGCAGCCAGCCAGCCTTCCAGCCAGCCAGGCAGCCAGCCAGCCTTCCAGCCAGCCAGGCAGCCAGCCAGGCAGCCAGCCAGGCAGCCAGCCAGCCTTCCAGCCAGCCTTCCAGCCAGGCAGCCAGCCAGCCTTCCAGCCAGCCAGGCAGCCAGCCAGCCTTCCAGCCAGCCAGGCAGCCAGCCAGCCTTCCAGCCAGCCAGGCAGCCAGCCAGCCTTCCAGCCAGCCAGGCAGCCAGCCAGCCTTCCAGCCAGCCAGCCTCCCAGCCAGCCAGGCAGCCAGCCAGCCTTCCAGCCAGCCAGGCAGCCAGCCAGCCTTCCAGCCAGCCAGGCAGCCAGCCAGCCTTCCAGCCAGCCAGGCAGCCAGCCAGCCTTCCAGCCAGCCAGGCAGCCAGCCAGCCTTCCAGCCAGCCAGGCAGCCAGCCAGCCTTCCAGCCAGCCAGGCAGCCAGCCAGCCTTCCAGCCAGCCAGGCAGCCAGCCAGCCTTCCAGCCAGCCAGGCAGCCAGCCAGCCTTCCAGCCAGCCAGGCAGCCAGCCAGCCTTCCAGCCAGCCATGCAGCCAGCCAGCCTTCCAGCCAGCCAGGCAGCCAGCCAGCCTTCCAGCCAGCCAGGCAGCCAGCCAGCCTTCCAGCCAGCCAGGCAGCCAGCCAGCCTTCCAGCCAGCCAGGCAGCCAGCCAGCCTTCCAGCCAGCCAGGCAGCCAGCCAGCCTTCCAGCCAGCCAGGCAGCCAGCCAGCCTTCCAGCCAGCCAGGCAGCCAGCCAGCCTTCCAGCCAAGCCAGCCTGCCAGCCAGGCAGCCAGCCAGGCAGCCAGCCAGCTTTCCAGCCAGCTTTCCAGCCAGCCAGCTTTCCAGCCAGCTTTCCAGCCAGCCAGGCAGCCAGCCAGCTTTCCAGCCAGCCAGGCAGCCAGCCAGCTTTCCAGCCAGCCAGGCAGCCAGCCAGCTTTCCAGCCAGCCAGCCAGCTTTCCAGCCAGCCAGGCAGCCAGCCAGCTTTCCAGCCAGCCAGGCAGCCAGCCAGCCAGGCAGCCAGCCAGCTTTCCAGCCAGCCAGGCAGCCAGCCAGCTTTCCAGCCAGCCAGGCAGCCAGCCAGCTTTCCAGCCAGCCAGGCAGCCAGCCAGCTTTCCAGCCAGCCAGGCAGCCAGCCAGACATCCAGCCAGCCATACAGCCAGCCAGCCAGGCAGCCAGCCAGCCAGGCAGCCAGCCATACAGACATCCAGCCAGCCAGCCAGGCAGCCAGCCATACAGACATCCAGCCAGCCAGCCAGGCAGCCAGCCATACAGACATCCAGCCAGCCAGCCAGGCAGCCAGCCATACAGACATCCAGCCAGCCAGCCAGGCAGCCAGCCATACAGACATCCAGCCAGCCAGCCAGCCAGGCAGCCAGCCGTACAGACATCCAGCCAGCCAGCCAGGCAGCCAGCCGTACAGACATCCAGCCAGCCAGCCAGGCAGCCAGCCGTACAGACATCCAGCCAGCCAGCCAGGCAGCCAGCCGTACAGACATCCAGCCAGCCAGCCAGGCAGCCAGCCATACAGACATCCAGCCAGCCAGGCAGCCAGCCATACAGACATCCAGCCACCCAGGCAGCCAGCCATCCAGGCAGCAAGCCAGCAATCCAAAAAAAAGCTGTCTGGAGACAAAGGTAATGTAAACTACATAATCTAATAATCTACATACTGTGAACTGTCCATATGTGTTAGCAGACTGCATCTATGTGTATATAAAGATGTGCATAGGGCAAGGGACATACTGCAACTGTTAGTGAAGGCTGGACATACATATGTAGTTGAAGGTTGCTATGTGCACATATCAATGTAGGTTGTAGTGTGTGGCATTGAAAACCGCATGCAGTGCAGGTATATGTCATGTGGTGGTGAACTTCTGTGGGACTGAGTCATTGAGGCCTGCTACAGCTATATGGCTTGAGGACAGCATAATGCATTATGCACAACAGTGTGCAATATCATTACAGAATGGTATGTCTCACAACTGTTGCAGAAGTGATGTTCCCACCATGAAAGGTGGGCAGTCCATGTACCTACATGTGCATGTATATGTACAGCAATGGATGTTGTGTGTGTGTGTGTACATATATATATATATCTATGCATATATCTATATATCGATATACATATATATATGTACATAGACAGAGAGGTCTGTATAGATGCATAGAGATATATGGATAGATAGAGAATATGTATATACATATAGATATAATAGACAAATACATATATAGATATAAATTTAGATACATACATGTATATATATAAATATGAATGTCTATAGATATGTAAGTATATATATATATATATATATATATATATATATATATATATATATATATATATAGTTATATATAGTGGTGTGTGTATGTATGTATATATATATATATCTATATATATATGTATAGTGAGAGAGGGGGACATGGGGGCAGATGTACTGCAACAGGTGCCTGGTGACCAAGGCATGGACAGAACACCAGTGTTGATACTGCAGTACCATACCCCATTCCAAAACATGTTACCCACTAACTACCACATAGGTGGTTGCCTGCCCACCACTGGAGGTGTCAGAACGGAACATGGGACACAGGTGTACAATAGCCTCCCCTTTGATATCCACAGTGGCACACTTGTCTTGTAATCCCTGTACATGGTACGTGCCATCACAAAAGGTGCGTCAGCTAGGGAAATGTAAGTCAGTGTACCCTTGTACACTTCACAATGTCCTATGCAGTATGTACCTCCCATGAGAACTACAGCAAATGGAAAGGCCACAGACATACCTAACAAAGACTGATAATGGCCACAAACACATTCCCTATGCAGACTGACTCACAAAACCACAGCTAGAGTGCCTTGCATACTGCCTACACAGAGGTTACCAGTGCTGGACATAGAGTTATGTCACACCCATACCAGTTGGCCAACCACGATGGCAACACCTCACAATCTGTCCAGCCTACATGACCTAGGGCCCTAATCCCTGTCACCGCACTAAACAGCACATGCTGAAGGTACAGGTTTCTGTACACAAATATGCCATACCCTGGATTAAACCACCTAGCATTAACAAACAAGGCTTCTCATTAGTAGATGTCATACATACCCCTGATGAATGTCATGGCGATAGGTAATATGTCCTGTGAGTCACCTGTGTGTAACCATTTCACAGGAGCAAGTAAAATCACAGTACATGTGTACCAAAGGGTAGGGGTAGCATATGGCTAGGCTGCCCTAGGCCCAGGGCCAATAGCATAGTACCTACCTATGACACAATGCACACACACGTACTCAGTGCAATACCAACTATGTGACATTGAGTGTGACACTGTGTGCAAGGTCTGTAAAGGTGTGATAGCTTAGTGTGAGTTTGTCTTTCATGGTAGTTGGTGTCCTTGGTGTGAGGCCAGAGAAAGATGTCCGTTTTTGGGATGCAAACATAGTAGATTGGCATATGTTGTGCCGTAGTTCCCTGTGTACGACTGCGGTGTCCCATCATAGGCAGAAGCAATACATGAATGCTTAGTAAGTGGTACTGCTGTTGAATCCAGCTCACATATGAACTGTTGTACTACCTGATGTTGTAGGGCTAAACACTACAGTATGGTGTATGTTCACATTCTGTGGTAACACTGTTTGGTGTGTTGCCTGTAGACTGCACAGATTACATACCTCATGCATAGGTATCTATAAGTAGCGGCACGCAGTACTATAAGGTACACAGTTAATGCTCATCTGTGTCATACATTTGTGTGTTGTATGCATGTGTAATGTGTGTGTAATGATGCTTGTACCATGGCTGCAATCACATGTGTGTTACAGGGTATGTGTGTGTACCTGGCAGCATGTATACTCTGTGACAGCAGTATGCTGGCTTTAGTAACAACTGTGCATGTATGTCAGGTAGGGGTATGGCATCAGACTAGGGTGGATTACTGTTGAAACTGTACATGTGTGTTGCATTCATTGCATGGGACGACAGTATTCTTCATCCATTAGCTTGATACATACCCCAGTGTGAGATTGTGCATTGTATCTCGAACAGTGTGCTGAGTGCTGGTGTATACTAGTTTGTTGTATGGAGTGTGGCAGGCACTGTCAGACATTTGTGGGCTGAGCACTGATATGTGGTATCGAACATGTGTATCCCCTGATAGACAGATGCTATATATGGCAGTGAAATGATATTAGTACATTTGAATATTAAGTGTGCCACATGACTTGCTCACATATTTTTCTTTTTTTTCCTTCCAGGGTGATGGTACATCAGAGAAACCCACCGTATACAGCAGCAGAGGATCAGGAGATCCACCAGAGCCTGGTGCATAATTACTCTGTGCTGGTTTCCAGGACCAGGCAGAACCAGCATGAGAGGGCTGCACTGTGGCAAGAACTTGTCTGTCGGGTAAATGACATAGGCATGGATAACCGGACATATGAGCAGGTACGCCATCACTGCAGTGATTTAATTAGACATGTCCGGCAGAGTGCGTCTGATATCCACAGACAGCTTGCCACAGGTGGTGGGGTACCTATCCACCCCCCCCCTCACCAGTGTGGAGGAGCACCTCCTAAGTGTTGTGGCTCCAGGCCAACAAGAACATCCACAAACATGTGCCACCATGGAGGCTGGAGCCACTCAGCATGTTGAAATGGAGTGTGCAGGTAACATCCCATATCTGTAGTTGACTGTTCTCTGTACTGGTAGTCTATGCATGTGTGAGATGTGTACAGTTTGTGTAGCTGTTAACCTGCCCATTCTTCTGCAAGATTGATGTTCTGAGCATAATCTGTAAACCTGTGAAAGCCACCTGTTGTACTACTGTACTTTATCATACTCACAGTATCAAAGGCACAGTTGTGGCCACTAGCAATCACTATCATATGTTTGCAGGTCCCTCTGGAGTGAAAGCAATGCAGCCAATCCATGCTGGTGAGTGTGTAATAGCAATACTATTGCTAATGACATGTGCATGTCATATGGAGGTGTAGTGTGTGCACATGTAACACACCTACACAATGCATGCAATGCATGCTGTGCATGTTTGCTACACATAATGCATGCTGTGCATGTTTGCTGTGAGACTATGCATATCCCATTATTCTCAGTAGCTGCCTCACTCACATGCAATACACAGAGCATGACACACGTGTGGTAACACAGTACTGGACATTGTATAGGCACACCAGATACACATGTACACAACACACACATGTTTGGCATACACACTACACCTTAGCCTGCTACACACGTCCAATTATGACATCTGCTGTATGGCCAGCCTTCAGCATCCCACTTATCTATGCAGCACACATAATATACCTGAGGGGTAGAGGCCTATCATGTCTTTGTGCAACAGTCTGGAACAAATAATACATTCATGTTAGGCAATGCTCGCTATGGCCACCTTACACACCCATGTAACAAGTGGCTGTGTAATTGTGGATCTAGTCATGTTACTGCACTTCATGTACAGCATGCTAGCTGCCTGTCTGTCTCACATTATTATTGTTGACTGACCACAAGAAGCATATTGATCATGGCTCACATTACTACACCACAACCAGTTCCACTGACCACAAAAGTACACATAGCTGTTATCGTGTAGCACCGTTGTGTGTGTGTGTGTGTGTGTGTGTGTGTGTGTGTGTGTGTGTGTGTGTGTGTGTGTGCAAATCTATGCACCCACAGCTTGTAACACTTGCACAACATTATGTCTTTGTACACATTGTGTCCCAGGGTGGAGATAACTACACACAAGCATTAAGTACACGTATACTGTTATTAACAAGGGCTGTCTACACTTGCACTGCATGTTCCTGTGCAACACATAACCTGCATGCTGGCACATGTGCAGTGATGTTTTTCCTTGTGAAACTGTCACCCACCCTAAAACAGTATTGTGTATGTGTTGGATTGCAGGTGTGTCTATCTGCTGTACTGAGGAGTGTGCCTGTGTGCATGTGCACCTGTGTGCTAATATCGTGTACACATTTGTAAACTGTTTCCTATCTTCCTCTCACAGGTTCTGATGTTGCTCTGGTGGAGTGCAGCATGGAACCTGAAGCCACTGCTGGGGATAGTGCTAATGATGATGCATGTGTAATGGCACAGGGAGGTGTGACAGGGTCTGTTGTTGGTCATCCAATTGACAGTACACAGCAGTCAACCCCATCAATGCGCACAGTCATCCTGCCGATACATCCATTGTCACCAATGTCCTTAGCTGAGGGACAGCATACAGTGGGCATTGACCAGGGTAGTGTGGTATCATTGGCACATGCACCCCCTCACAGCAGCCATGGCCAGCTTTCTGACATGGTACCACACAGACAGATGTCCAGGGGTTCTCGTGGCAGCATCCGTGGTCGTACTGCCCCTGTCAGACGTGCCCACAGAGGTCTATCAACCTCAGCTATGTTCCGGGCTGTAATACAGGCACGTATGGAATGGTACACCAGACAGGGTCTGAGGGAGCTTAGAGCACATCGCACCGCTATGAATGACACTATGCTTGACGTTGCGTCTGCCATCCGTAACATCATTGAGGTCATTGATAGACGTTGGGGGGACACATTAGATCTGTTCCACAACTACATGTCCAGGAGCCAGGACAGTGCAGGACAGTTGAGGCGTTGACGTGGATGTCTGCCAGCAACATTATCAGTTGCCAGTCGCGGACGATGACAGACCCGCAGCCACTTCCATAGTGCCAGTACCAGCTCCAGCAATGCTGGGTCTGTGCTGTCATTAGACCGACCTAGAAGACCACATGCATGTTGCTCTGGACAGTCCCAGCAGGGACATGTGTCCAGTCAACAACCTACTGCTTCTGATGACAGTACCCAGTCTGGCTTAGTACCTGATACTGTCCGTAGCACCCCTGCCAGGCACAGGTACCGTGTCCGTGGCCAGAGACAGTGACCTGTATGACCTGGCAGGTACAGTCTGTGGCTGTCCACAAACACCCGTATATGTCAGCCACATGGTGGAACTGTGTGCATGCATACACACACATAATGCTAATACCTAGGGCTAACACACACACACACATCGCAGCAACGTTGCCCCATCTTGTACTGTTGTCCCTGACTAACACACACATATATGTCGATTATATCAGTTTTGTATACACCAGTGTTAATTCCCAAAGTATACTGTCTGCACATGTGCCACATGGCTGTTGTGTGCACCTGTGCCTGCATGTGTTGGGGTGTGGACAGTACATGTGTGATGTTTGCATCACCGATTTGCAGGTGTACATTTGTGAACATGGTCAGCATGGAACATGACATGGTTTGATAGTATGCTGTGGGTGATACGGTATCCACATGTCAATGGTCTGCATTCTGGTAGTATACACAGCTTACATAGCCTGACATTCAGTGGTCATTACATGGTGTCTCCTCAACTGATACACAGACGTAGGAACCTGGTGTCCGTGATATCCTTGCAGTACTACACTATAGCAGTAGCAATTGTTACTGAGCCCCACACATCCTTGGGAACAATACCCTTTGGCATATAGCAGCCTCATGTACATGCCAACACACTATGGATATGTCCATCCATGACTGCAAATACATACAGTGGCCTACAATGCATTCTACACATGACACACCTAACCACCACAAGGGTATCATACGGACAGATACCTGTTGTCCAAGCCATGGTATATTGCTGTAACGCTACTGTGGCATTGTCATCGGCATGTAGTTAACATAGTATTCCAACAGTACCATGTAGGTGGTAGCACCCATCATGTCGAACGGGTAATGGTGTGTACATGTGGACAGGTGTTACCTTGTCTATCCTGTGATATTCACATTTCCAAAGGTATTCTGCAGTCCTTCTGTGTATCACCTAAGCAAGAAGGTGTCTGTATGCATATGGGCAAAAGTTGCCATACACCTACACTGGATGGCCATCACACACAGACTTTGTAAACCTCAGCACAAACATAAATAGGACATGCTGCAGGGACAGATTCATTACTCACAGGCTCCCCTCACTCTGGAATTGAATCCCAATTAAAGTTAGACATAGCCCCTCACCAACCCTCTTCCAGCAAAATACAGCCGCACGGATGGGAAATTGCAAATTCACCCCTAGGATCTCCACTGTGTCCCTGCTTGAGAGAGGCACAGCAGAGTAGCCTTAAAGGGTGCCTTCTGTGACCTACTTTGCAGAGGCACAGTAGGCTACTCTACTGGTGAGGCAGACGCCAAATACACTCTGCCTAGGCTTATGAATTCCCCAGGGCAGACAGCCTAGTATTCACCTCTGCACCTATGTTTATGTTTGGGATGCACAATATTTGTTGCTGCTACTGTTTGCAGGTCTTTATTGCCGTAGCTTTCACAGTTTCTGTGAACAACGTTTGTATCTGCGTAACATGTTTGATCATGACAGGGTTCCGGCATATTAATATATGTGTCTGTTGTCATTTAACTGTTTGCACAGGGTGGATTGCTGGATCGTGGGAGGTTCCTGGCTTAACACATACAACTGCCAGATATGTGCAACTGACTGCTATACTCAGACATGGCCCAAGTGTGTGAGCATGCCCAGTTCAGGCTTTCCATGGTTTGTTGCCTGACATGTCTCTCATTTATCCAAGTGTGTGAGCATGCCCAGTGTGACCTTTCCATATGTTGTGATCTGAAGTCCACTACATTTGTGGTTGTGTGTGAACGTGACCAATATTGACATTAATACTGTGTGTGTTGGAAGTCATGTTGTGTTCTTACTGCCAGACTCCTTTGTGTCATAACTCAACAGAGATTATGCTGTGCCTGCAGGGTTTCCATGGGATAGTTTGCAAAGACTTGGCAACATTCTCTCATACTGGCTGAACACTGCAATACTGTCATGGTGTAGTGGTTCAGTACTTTCACTATGGTGCACAGTATCATGGGTTTGAGTCCCATCACTGCTGTAAATGCTCATACTGAGCAGACCAGACTAGTTAAGGGCCAGTTGGGCAACTATGAGCATGTTGCATTTTGTTCAGCTATGGCCTACTTAAACCAGGCTTGTCTGACATTGCTGTGTATTCACCAACTTGGGTGGACATTGGCAAACATTGCTCCACAGTGACCACAGTTGTACTACTTGGTGTGTGTGATCCTGTTCATAGGTTCATACTAGGCTATCTGCCCTAGGGCATTTATAATCCTAGCCGGAGTGTGTTTGGCTTTCAACACACATTGTAAGTGGAGTTTGCCATTACATTTTTCATGGTTAGTATACTGTGCCTCTGGCTAACAGTGACATAGACGTGATACCCAGGGTAAACCTACAATCTCCCATCCACTCATCAGGATTCCTCTTGAAGAGAGTCAGTGAGGGACTCTGGCTAACCTGGAGTGGGAGTTTACTCAAGAGTGGGGGGAGCCTCTGGGTTTATGGATCTGTCACTCCAGCATGTCCTATTTATTTCAGTCCTGAGGTTCAGGTCTCTTGAGCGCATAGCTTGATGGGATTCTGATTTTCCAAGGTGCAGCATGTCCATTGATTCCAGGTTGGACATGGCTTTATACATCTGGCACAGATCGCCTCTGGGCAGGCAGTATGCCACTGAGTGCAGCTGCAGTTTCTTTAACCTGGCAGTGACTGGCATGTGTTTGAGTCTTTTGATCCTCCTGGTGAGGTACTTTTGTGGTCTTTCCAGCTGCTGCAGGTGTCTGAAAAGGTACATCCCACAAGGGGCATTGTACTCAATGAAGGGCCTGATGAGGGATGAGTTGAGGCACAATGACCTCCACTGATGTAGATGTGATTACTTTCATGATTAGGTGGACTATATGAAATGTTTCTCTGAACACTTTGGCCACATGGTTGTTGAATGTGAGATTGCCATCGACTTGGGTCCCCAGGTCCCTTATCACTTCTTCCATACTTAATGGGTTACCACATATGTAGTAATTTGTGGGTACTTAGTTTTTGACAAAGGGGGAGGACTATACACTGTTTTGTGTTTAGCTTGAGGACATGGCTCTGGCACCAGTTTGTTTCTATGAGGCCCTTTTGCAGGATGCTTGTGTCAGCTGGAGGGTCGATTATGGCGCCCAGTTTGCAGTCCTCTACAAACTTGTTCACCAACAGTCCTTCTGTGTTGGCCTGTACCTCTGCGAAGTATATACCAAACAAGAGAGGCCCCAGGACTGAGCCTTGTGGGATGCCACTTGTAGCTGGTTTGTGGTCTGATATGGCTCCAGCATTTCAGACCATGTGGGTTCTGACGTTGAGCCAGTTTGCAACCCATCTAGTGACATAGGGGTTTCTGTTGAAGCTGGTGATCTTATCTATGATGACCAAGTGGGATACTGTATGGAAGGCTTTTGCAAGGTCCAGGTAGGCTGTGTGGACCACCATCCCCTCGTCAATGGCCTTGGTGACCGTTTCAAATAACTCAACCAGGTTTAAGAGGCAGGATCTGCCCTTAAAGCCAAAATGGGTAGGATCCAGTGTCTGTCCTCCCAATATGTTTATTTCTGAGGTCCATGATGATCCTTTCCATAGCTTTGCAGGCCAACCTAGTCAGGCTTCTGGGGCGATTGTTTGCAGTATCTGTTGAGGCACCACCTTTGTGGAGAGGGTCCACTATTGCTGTACACTGCTCTTTGGGTACATATCGTGTGTTAAGGCTGACATTGAACCGTGGTTTTGTGTGTGTTCAATTCTTCTTTGGGTTCATGTTGGACACAGCCCAGGACACCGTCTGGTCCCATTGATGCTGTGTGTTTTGCTTTGGAGAGGTTGGCTGTTACCTGCGATGTCAGGGGGCCAGCACTCTGCTGGGATAGACATTTGCCCTTTTGGTAGGGGGGGGGGGGGAGTTTGCACTGAGCCTGTCAGCTTGGATGTTAGCAATGTCTGTGGGTTTGTTGTATTTGTCATTTTGGACTAATTCTGAACATACCTGAGGATTCCCACACACGTTCCTACAATAAGTAAAGAATGCTTTGTGACTATCCTTTGTGTCCTGTACGATTTTTATCTCACAGATGGCCTTAGACAATTTTATGTGTGGATGTTGTTTTTCAATAATGCTGGTCAGAGATGGCTTCCCTTTTTGTGATTTGGATCCATCATATAGTAGCTTCCTCCTGGATTGGGTCTTGGTTTTATTTGGGATTGCATGATCCATGCATTCCTGACGGTGTTCATAGAATGTGTTTATAAAGCGTTATGAGGTCTGGGCCGTATTTTCCATAGACACAGGGGCTGTGAAGGATTCCACCTCAGTTTTGAGGTGTGTGCCATATGCTTTAGTGAACATTTTTCACTGTGGTTTTCTGGTCATGGGCTGGGGTGGGGATGTGAATATTCAGTGAGATTACTATCTGGTGTGATCGTACCAGTGAGGGATACAGTTCTGGTCTTGGGCATAGAGTCCCCATGTTGGTGATGATCAGGTCCAGTATGTTTTCCCCTCTTGTGGGAGTGGTAACAAGTTGTTCCATAGCATTTTGGTTTATAAATTCTGGGAACCTTTGGCCTAGGGTATTGGAGCTAGGGTAATGCTCCCAGTCTATGTTTGGGTAGTTGAAGCTGCCCAGTATAATGGTGTTTGGGGAGATCTTCATATTTTCATGTGTTCTCCAGTCGGCCAAGTGTGGTTCCTGGGTTTAGGAGGGTGGTCTGTAGCAGGCTATGAACTGGAAGGCAGTTTTACCCACTTTTGGTTACACATGGGTAGTCTCTGATGCTTCATGCTGTGCCACCAACCTGGGGGTGTGGGTATCTTTGACAAATATTGATACTCGCCCTCCTTTTGTAGTTTGTTCCATGTTTTGCAGCTGTAAAAAGCATGGTATGAGGTGTACCTGTGAATGCTGGGGTGCTCTTGGGAGCCTTGAGCCAGGTTTCTGTTACTGCACAGGTATGAACATTCTCCATGCTGAGGAGTGTTTGGAGTGTGTGCATCTTGCAGTTTAGACTTCTGGCATTGAGTAGCATTACTTATACTTTCTTATCCCTTGTGATACCTATGGAGGTGGGTTTGTGTTTTGAGCCTTACCTAGAAAAGGCATTATGGGGGTGACAAGAGCCTTTGGCAATATCCAATAGGCCACAGGTGATAGGTGAAATCCATCCCTAGCAACGCATCATGTCTTGTCGAGCATCTCATCCCAGGATGACAGGCATTGAATCCCCTTTCACTGACACCAGTACTTAAGCCAATTGTTGTAATTGATCATCTTGTTTTCATATTGTGGCCTCATGTTTGGTGAGGGTAGGATGCTACTGAAGGTCATCAAGTTTGCATATACAACATGGTGGTAAATGCTGTTTAGCACTACCTTACATTGCTTAACACATGGCAATCATGCCTCAGGTGCTGCTGCAGGGCTGCCTATGTCGGATGCGCATACTGCACTCCCTGTACATGTTTGGCAACAGGTAGTGTCAAGATAGGCATCCCTTTTACTATATGTGCGAGTCAGAGAGAGGTATAATTTCCAGTGTTCCTACTGAGCCAGTGTATGTGCTATGCGTTGCCTCTTTGCCAAGGTCGAGGCATACTGGGCACGCCTCAGTCTGCCTACTGGGGCAGGCTCAGATTGTTTCTCTTCCGAGTCACGCTGTGCCTGTGATGGCCTTGGCACTGGTGGGGGGCTGTTTGGCCCAGGCCTATGCTGGTCCTGTTGCAGCTGTTTTCACAGGATCATATTATGTAGCATAGCACATACCATGACAATTTGGGTACATGTAGTTGGTGAGTATTGCAAGGCTCCACCAGATGTGTCCAGGCACCAGAACCGTGACTTGAGCAAGCCAAACACACGCTCGATTACATTTCGTGTTTGTGCGTGTGCCTCATTATGGCATTCTTGTTCAGGTGTGTGTGCATTTCTGATGGGTGTCATCAGCCACAGCTCCAGTGCATAGCCAGCATCCCCACTAAGTGGCCATGTGGGATGTCCCCATTGGCAAATGTCTGGTACAGCTGCGTCAGATGCCAGATATTGGAATCATGGTAGCTTCCAGGGCAGCCAGCACACACATTCATTATTATGCCCTGGGCATCGCACACGACCTGGCCCTTGCGGTTAATGCAGGCCCTACCCCACTCACCGGCTGGTGCTTTGATGCATATATGCGTGCAGTCTATTGCACCCACTACCTCAGGGTATTCTGCTATTTGCTGGAAGAGACGCATATTGCTGGCCAATACCTCACGGGAATTGGGGAATTGTACATGATCACCGGCATGTGCTGACATGGCATCCAGGAACTGGTGCAGTACCCTGGATGCTGCTGATGCCTATGATATCCCCATCATATCACCCGTTGGTCTCTGAAAGGTACCTGTTGCTGGTATCTTAGGCCAACACATACCTTTGTTTCCACTGGGATGGTTTCCTCTCTGTTGGTTCTGTGTGTGAGGCGTGGCCTGCACAGCTCCACAATTTGCTGCAGGAGGTCTCTGGCCACTCTATATCGCTCCACTATCTCCAGCTAATGTAACCCCTGGTAGGTGACCCTGGGCCTGTACACTCTTTCCGTCTCTTCACTGTGGGTTGTCCAGCAGCATTTGCATTGTCACCACCCTCAGCATGTTGCATATGTCGTCTTATAACAGCAATGGCAGCCCCTAGCATTTTTTGTCTGAGTGAAGCTTTTTCAGTTTTCACTTCTAGTAACATACTCCAGTGTTTCAGTGTCTCTTGTGAGAAACAAACTGCACTGTTTGCAGAGTTTTAAGTGCTGGGCTGGGCTAGTGCTCTGCCTGTGTTATTGCCTGATTTGGATTGTTTTCACCTGCTAGCTCTACTAGTATCACCTGGTAGCTTCCTGCTATTTGTTGTGCTTCCTTTTTCCTTTGTTTCCTCGGGGAGCAACGTGCATACAAGCGCAAACATGCTCACACACACACATACATACTTAGACGGACTAAAACTTGCTTATTCAGGCTAAAACGCGCGCACACCAGCGCAAACAACTTTACAAGTCTTCCAACAGCCTTATACATGCTTACTCCGGCTTAAACGTGCGCACTCACGCTTCCACACGCGCACTTTGTCTTACTCCAGTTTACAGGCGCGCACACGCGCGCATACCCACTCAGCAAGAAACTTTGGTGTTATCCACAGTATACACCTTCCATTTCTTGGCTTTCCTTGGCCTACCTGTTGACACATCTCTTTCCATGATGTCTAACTGACACCTAACAGATGCCACTGTCCTCCAATGAGCTGCAGTACTTTCATACATACCCCCTTGTGATGTCACCTATCTCCTACTCTGTTCCTCCCTATATCCTACTCCTACACTCCACTGACTGTGCTCATTTGCTATGTAAAAGTGTGATTCACTATCCTAACACTCATTTACATAAGATTGCCTACTAATGCTTGGCTACATGTCTTGGACTAGGCTTCTCCCCTTAGCAACACCTACTCGGTGGCCATGTTGTCTTCAGCCTGCTATTCCCTTACATTGAAATTTGACAATTTTCATAAATTCCATGTTTGTGGCTTTTATTGCCTTATTTTATGATTTTTATAGCGCACCCCATTTGCACGGTGCTGCTCTATGCTTAAACATCGGAAATCGGCAAAAAATAATTATTTTAGTTTAATTTTGCATCAGGGAAACTTTCCAATGGCCATATATTTGGCCATTGGCATGCTTCCTCAACCATATGCAACCTTTATTTGGAGCTGACAAGGCTCCATTTTGCTATTTGCGGAACGGTACTCAGTTGTCAACTGAGTACATTTCTGCAGCTAACACGTCTCCTACTTGGACAGGTTTCTGCTTCCTGGATCGCAAATTTACCTCTGCATGCCTTTCGGCTGCAAGTGAGGTAATTTGCATATCACAGCCGTCTCCGTGTAGGAGACATGTTAGGAGCTCTCTTACATGCCCCCCTACAGGCTGTTCGTGGATCGCTCATCGGACATGTTGGCTGCATGGAGTCTTACTCTAGTCGTAGACTCTGTGCAAGCCACCATGAATCCGGCCCTATAGTATCCCTAGTGTGTTATATCTTGCTGAATGTCAAATGTGTTCTATGCAAGTAAAACTTGAGTGAATTCTACAATGGAGGATATGTCAGCCTGTGTATGCTATAAAGAAATGGGATGGCTTTCATGCCCTGTACTGACTACTGATGTTCTCTTGCTTGTATGGAGTTCATAATATTATTGGTTTTATTTTTGAGAAGGCATATATAAATCTGAGGACTGAGAGTGGAAAAATAGAGTATGGGAAGCTTATTTGGTAATTTCAATCCAAGTAAATTTGAATACCCATAGTTATGGGGACATGATAAAATGGAGTATTTAGGACTATGGATTAAAAATGATTCTAGTGTGGCAGCTAAGGATATGTGGGATAAGATCAAACAAAAGATAGTCCAAAAACTGAGAAAATGGAAGCTTTGTTGTATGGATATTTATAGTAAGAAACAAGACATTAAAATGTTTAGTCCCTTTAGTCTTATACACAGGTCAGGCATATTTTTCTCAACCAGAGGAAAAGTTGTGGGTAGCAATTAATAAAACGTTGAAAGACTTCATCTGGGAGGGGAAGAAGGCAAAAGTCAAGTGGGATAAGCTGATTCTTCCAATAGAACAGGGCAGATTGAGATTCCCCAGTTTGAAGGATATTTCAGTGCTACACAGTTAAGACTAGGATTTTGGATGCAGGCCTTAAAGGAGAGTAACAGCAATCTTACAGAATATTCTATCCTTAAAGTAGCAGAAAGTATGCTAAGAACTAAACCAACATGGTAATGGAGAAAGGAGAGTTTACCAATAGGGATGACTGCAATTAGGGATACAAACAGTAGGCAAGAGGGGAGTGGAATTTATTAGAGAAAACTGACAAAGTAACCAAGGTATTGGGAGTAAGTAACTAGAGAGAGAAAGATAATAGAATGGGAAGATGCAAAGAATTTGTTTGGACTGCAGGTTATGGATTGCCTTTCGTATCAAGGATTGATGAGTACAGGCAAAGAGGAGGAAATAAGGGGGTTCTAAATGAAATACCAGCACTGGTAAAGTTTTTAATAGAATCTAGAACCGAAGCTGCCATTAAAAAAGAAATTAGTAGACCATATAAAATATTACATGATAACTGTAAGAATTAATCAGAGGTTAGAAAGAATTGGCAAGAGATTGGATAAGTAATTCACAAAAAAAAAAATGGGAAGATGTATGTATGTATCCCAAATATTCAACAAAATCTAGAAGATTTAGGATATTTTCCTGTAATGTTTGCAATAAGATACTTTTATACCCCAAGTGGACTCCAGAGAATTTTTCCTCCGGCAGGCAGCAAATGTTGGAGGTGTGAAGGGGAAGAAAGAGGTAATTGGGAATGTATTTTCTGTGACTGCAGTGAGTTGGCACACTTTAAGGATTCCCTGCGGGATACACTGTCTAAGATTTTGGGAGGGCATATTGGTGTGATGAGGGCGATGATTTTTCTGAGCTATGGTACAGAATTTGAATTGCCTAGACGTGGTAAAATCATGCAGTGTCCAATAATGGTGGCTGCCAAAAAAGTAATTGCTGGAAAACGGAAATCAGAATTGAAACCAGCTATACTGGAAGTAGTAAATATATTAACAGCGATAAAACAACTGGAATTTAGATATTTAGAAAAGGGTAGGAGCAAACTGCATAGAAAAAAAATGTGATTTATGGCAACAGTACATACAATGGAGGAATGAGGTTTAAAAGTCAGTTTACCAAGTCCAACATTTGCCACCCATACACATATCTACTACATCCGTTACTTACCATATCTTCTATTCACTCTTGATGCCTATATAGCAGTAGCTCTAAGGCCATACCTTACTCCCAGAATCTTTAATCTGCTGCTCTCAATCTTTCCCTCTCTATTGCCAGACTGCAGTTACTGTATTGTTCACACATTCGCTATTATCCCATGTCATCAATTGTATTCTTGATTGGCTTGCATACTTAAAATCTAACATCTTTATAACTAGTATTATCTATTTTATTGTATCAGCTATTCCATAATGTGTTCTGTACCATCACTGCTTGATTTATGTAGCTTTCTTTTTTTGGAGCTTTTCTCCCTAGGCTAATACTAAAAATGGGCTCACCCTGGCCCAGTAGACCTCCTGTTAAACGCAAATAAATAAAATAAAAAGGCTGCAGGACTTAAATGAGCTATGTAATGTTTGTGAAAAGGATTTGGCTGCAGGACTTAAATGAGCTATGTAATGTTTGTGAAAAGGATTTGGTAGATTGTAAGTGATGTATAATGTTTGCAGTTGGTAGTGTCAGCATGGTTTGTGACGTAAAATGCTTACAACTGGGATTGTGTAGGTCTGGTTTGTTTTCATTTATATAAATATATAATTGCTTATGTAGTAAGTGATGGTTTAATAAAAATGTGCCTTGTTTAAAAAAGGGCAGGAATTGAATAATTTATGCAATATTATTTAGATTATATGATATATAACAATATGTGAAGTATAACATTTATGTTAATATAGTTTGATTACTTTCATATAAATGTAAATTTTGCTTAGGTGATAATTCATTGAAGGTGTTTGAAAAAAAATCCAAGTAAATTCTCCAGAATAAATTAACATGTATACATTTCCATTGTCTAAAGAAACAGCAAAATTATAAAAGTGTAATTATAGAATTACACAATATATTAGCAAAATTAAAAAAATATATTTTTTTTGGAATTTTTTTTTGTTTGTATGAATATAGTTTTTTAAATGGATATAACATCATGTAATCTAATGTCACTGGTGTTGACTTTTAAATGAAAATTATTCTGATGAAGTTTTGTGGACAAATGTGTTTAATAAGCAATACAAAGTTTTGTTTCAGACCTGAGGAATGACTTTTCCTGATTTTTTTTTCTTTTTTTGTAGTTGCATGTTCACATACTTGTAGCCAACTCAGACAGGCATCACTTCAGGCTTTTAATCAGAAAGATGCCAATTCCTTTTCACCACCTTATTTTTATTATTTTTTTAATTTTATTTTACATTTGTTGACCGGGCTAGTCTAGCTGGATATATGTCCATTTTCAGTGGAGGCCCGGGGAGAAAAGCTCCACAAATTATAACAACATAAAGGGTCAAGACAAAGACATTAACAGTAGAATTTGGTACATAAGAAGTTTTAAAAATATAGTACAAGCCTAAGATTATATATTTTATATTTCAG
The DNA here is from genome assembly GCF_019279795.1 of Protopterus annectens. Classification (NCBI taxonomy): domain Eukaryota; kingdom Metazoa; phylum Chordata; order Ceratodontiformes; family Protopteridae; genus Protopterus; species Protopterus annectens. Next base: position 339,177,431 of record NC_056742.1, on the reverse strand, counting down.
TAGGGAAAGAAAAAATGTATCCAAGAATAGATGAGCAAGACTAATACATTTGCATTAGAAATGGTGTATTACAAATCTTTATAACATATTATAAACCTAGGATTATATATTATGTATTCTATTAGGGAAAGAAAATGAAATCTATGACTAAACTAGATACAGCTAGTAGTTTATATTAATAGATACTAAGGTCACACAAAAACCTAAGAAAGAAAACACTAGAGATCAATAGATAGAGTATAGAAGATCTGCATACAACGATGGATTTATGGTGTTCTTTATCACCTAGGTTGTGGTACTATATGAAGGTGTTTGATCATTCCACAGTATAAACATATTTACATGAGATAAAAATCCTAACGAAGGTTAAGCTCACTAAAAATTAGTGAGACAACACAAGATCATGATCATAGGAGGCTAGGAATTGTGGGAGTCTAGTTAATAGTCAGGTGCTTAGTCTGGGTTAACACAGGGGCATAGCCAGTGTGTTTTAAGGTAGGGTTTAAACTTGCTTTTAAATAAGCTGACAGAGGATATTGAGGTTAGCTGGCTTGGGAGGATATTCCAGGCTTTATCTACTGTATTGGAGAACAAGGTGTCACCAGCTGAGTTGTTGGATTTTGATATTTGTACAAGTAGGTTATTCGATGAGCGTAAGGTCTTGAGATTGTTATAGGGGATGACTAGGAATGTAAGTATGGGTGTATTTTGAGGTAAATACAGGATCTTATGGGTTACTATTAATTGATTAAAAAGAATTACATTTGGCAGCTCTAACCATCCTAGCTGATTCAGGTTGATACAGTGATGAGTTCTATAGGAGGACCCAGCTGCAAATCTGGCAATATTGTTGTAGGAGGATGAAAGTTTACTCAGATTACTTCTACATATTTTGGTATAGATAGGGGAGGCATAGAGCAAGGTAGAGATGAGGTGGGTGCGAGCAATAGTAATCCTGGCTGGAGGTGTTAGAAAGGGTTTTATTCTATAGAGGGAACCTAGTTTCTTGTTTACTGTTTTTATGGTGTTATTAATGTGAGTTTCAAAAGACAAGTTATTATCTATTAGTACCCCAAGTAGTTTGGTGGTTGGATCAGGAGATGATATAGTTCCGTTATTTGAAGTAATAGTAAAGTTAAGTGGGGAGGTTCTGCGGGTGGGGGTAAATAGTAGCATTTTTGTTTTTTTGGGGTTAAGGATAAGACGTCTTTGTAGGAGCAAGTTTTCAGCTGTACTAAAGGTCATTTGGGTTAGTGACGGAAGTTCTGATTGAGAAGTAGCAGCGCATATGAGTGTGGAGTCGTCAGCATATTGGATACAGTCAGCTTGTGGAATTGCAGAATGAAGGTCATTAGTAAAAATGGAGAAGAGTAATGGGCCTAATATAGATCCTTGGGGGGGACCCCTAGAGCGACTGGGAGGTGGGAAGATAAAGTATTTTCCCATAGTACAGCTTGTTGCCTGTTATGTAGGTATGATTGGAATCGCTGTATAGTATGGTTGTCCAATGACAGGTTTCTGAGTGCGTCTATAAGCAGGTGGTGATTCATCATGTCAAATGCTTTGGACAGGTCAATAAAAAGAGCTGAGGATAGAGAATCATTATTATGATTACTGTTAATATGGTTAGTGAAGGATAAGAGAGCAGAGGAGGTGCTATGAAATGGTCTAAAGCCATGTTGACAGGTTGCTAATAAATTGTGATCAAGTAGATAGGTTAACAGTTGTATGTGTATACATTTCTCCATTATTTTTGCCAAAGGAGATAGAATAGCTATGGGCCTATAATTGGACAACTCCTTGGAGTTACCACCCTTATGCAGGGGAATAATGTGAGACTTTCCAGATTAGGGGAATAGTTCCTTCAGAAATAGTTCTGTTAATGAGGATGGATATGGGGTAGGCTATGACATTAGCAGCTTTTTGCAGGTATTCTGCAGGTAATTGATCAGCAGAGTGTAGTGGGTTTAAGTTTCTCTATGAGGTTACAGATGAGTGAAGTGGGCCCTGGCTGAAAGTGAAATTGATGAGAATTATTGGTAGAGGTTGCGGCAGAGCATGGGGTGCTAGGGGATAGCTGGTTGGCTAGGGATTGTATAGTTTCAGTGAAAAAAGTATTAAATGAGTCAGCTATTTGGATGGGATTGTTGTGATCAGAGCCAGAGGGAGAGGGAGTACGTGAGCATCCAGGGTGTAGGAGGTTACTGATGCCTCGCCAGAATTTTTGGGGATTTTTTTGGTTGGCTTGTTGTAGTTGGTAGTAATAGTTTCTTTTATCAGCTAATATGGCTTTTTTGTTTCATTTCTTAGCTGTCTGAATTGCAGGTGGTCTGAGGGGCTTTTTGTTGAGCGCCATTTGGCCCATAGTTTATTTCTTTGGAGGATTTTTTGTTTGGTAGTTTTGGTGAGCCATGGTGCTGATTTGGTTCTAATTCTAACTTTGCGTAATGGGGCATGGCTGTCTAAAATGGTTAGAAATTTAGAGTTAAAATATTTCACAGCATTATCTATTGGGAGGTATTTCAGGGGTGACCAGTCACAGATGCCTAGTTCAGCTTGAAAGTGAGCAGGGTTAAAATTTTTGGTAGTACGAATAGTTCTGCAGATGGTTGAGTTTAGGATGTCAGTTTTTGTTCTGATTAAATAGGTAAGCAAATGGTCACTTATGACCTCAGGGAGGGTGCCTGTTTTATAGTTTAGTTGGGGGGGTATTAGTGAGTATCCAGTCAAGGGTACTAGTTTTGTTGTTAGTTTTATTGGTGCGGGTTGGGGATGTTATAGTTTGGGTAAAACCGTATAAGTTGATATGAGTAGAAGGCTGCTCAGATATACAGGAGTTCCAGTTAATAGCGTTAAGAACAGAAGAAATCGCCACAGGAAAAACTCCGTCTTCAAGTCAAAAACTTCTTTATTAGAAACAAGGAATGAGCGCTTTCACGTAGGTTGACTACGCTTCATCAGATACAATTTACAACAGAAAGTACACATCTATTTAAATGAATTTTGGCAGGCAAATATAGCAATAACAGAAGCAATAAATCAATTAATGTAGCAATTAGAAAATCAAGCTCTTAAAGTGACTACGGTATATTAATGTAAAAATAGAAGCCTAATACAAGTTCACCGGACGTGTCTGCTGTCCAATGTCTTACATATTCTCACACATATTTCTTAAACAAATCAAATTTCAAATTCGATAAAGACATATCCATATAAAATTGCATTATTTTAATAAGTGTCAGTAAACTTCTATTAGCAAAAGAATTACTATTAAATTAATGTTGCGTTTCAGTTCGTCTATTCAAAACGCAATGTTGCCGCTTGGTTTGTTGCTGATCAAAACATCATCTGCTGCAATTATTTGTTTTATTCAAAATAATTTTTTGAAACTCTTTCAAACCCAACATTACTGGTTAGTATGTCTTAATTTCTATGTCATTATGTGAAACAAGAGTTATAGAAATATAGAATATTATATTAGGCAATTCAATTTTAAAAATACATGTTAATTCAAGTTAAAATAAGCTTGAAGGGTAATTCATAGAAGGTTAAAACTGTGTGTAGAAGCTTTACATGGCATATTTCTAATTAATTATTAGCAGTGCACAATAACAAAATACCAAAATATCGTGCGCAACTGAAATGTCAGTGTATCATGCGCTACTGTTTATTGCTAAAAAATTAATGTCAATAAAACCAGTTTTAAAACAATGGAATATCTATGGAGAGGTTTGTATAAAAACATTCTCTTTGACAAGATTCTAAATATGTAATTTGAGATGTACAAGTAATACGCATAGTGCAACTAGAACCACAGTACATCGTGCATTAAATTTTGATAAAGAAAGTTATATGAAAGAATCCAAGGTGCAATACAAGTGAAAGATTCCAAATGCAAAAAAGTCAGAATAACAAAATAGGTTATCATGGAGGACCAATTAAAGGGGTCACTATCTAAAAAGCAGTCAAATCATTTCTATAATAGCAGCAAATGGTGATGGAGAGAGATGAGAAATATATAACATCGTATCCCCTAATAGGAAAATTATAATCAATGTTAAAACATGTTTAGCAAAAATTCATAATTGCTAATGTGTATGTACCTCAAAATAAAAAGCAAAAAATAAGAGATAAAAAATGAGATAAAAAATGAAAGGATTTTTTATCAAGTACTATTAAATGTGGTAGTATAGGCTAGTATTAATAAAAATATTGCTTATTATAAATATAGATATGTACATATATAAAGATAATAAATAATATATAATTTAATACAATAAAATAAATTTGATAAAAAATGAATTATTATAGTAATGAATATGAATGTGAGGTTAATATACAACTGTCACAATGTACAAAATGTTATATATAACCGTATCTGTCAAGTGTATTTCATACCATCTAGATAATAAATACTAATTAAGCAAACTAACAGATATCTAAGTCTGTTAAGACATCAATAATCAAAAAACAGAAAAAACATATTAAGACAAACTGTATAATAACTTCAAAGCTTCCTATTATTTAATATGGGTTTTATAGAAACAAACTGATTAATACCTGGACTAATGTGGGCTTTTAAAGTGAATATCCATTTGAGTTCAATGCAAGCCAATTGATTAATATTGTCACCTCCCCTTAAATTAATGGTGACCAATTGTAGGGCTTTAAAACTAAATCTATGTGTTGTATGTTCTAATAAATGTTTCACTAGCGCATTCTGTTCATTGCCCTTTCTGATGTCGTAGAGATGGTTATAAACCCTGTCTCTTAACCTACGCTTAGTTAGACCAACGTAGAATGCATCACAATTGTCACACGTTGCAAGGTATATGAGATTTGTACTGTCACAATTACAATAAGTAGAGGGTACAAACTTAAAAATGCCTTCTGGATGGATGAAGGACTGTTTCTTAGAAATATAAGGACACATATGGCAATGGCCACAAGAATAAGTTCCATATTGAGCAGGTTCACACACTATTTGAAGAGGATTTTTATCTATACATAACTGCTTGAGGTTACTACAATTCTTGTAGCTAAATTTGGGACGTTCACCTACAACTTTCTTAGTAAACAGGTCCATAATGAGCACATTCCAATTTTTATTTATTACTTTCTTAAGTGCCACAATATCACTGGTATATTTTATAATAAAGGATAATTTCTCAGTGAAACTGCCTGTGGTGTATGAGTTGTTTTGTCCCCTTTGTCTAACCTCACAACTGGAACGGGCCATGCCTGATGGTATGGTACCAAACATTTGTTGTTTACAGTTGTTAATGATTTTATTAGTATAACCTATATCTTAGATTGTCCAACTCAGTTTTAAAAACTTGGTCATCACTACAAATCCTTGCTATTCTACTCAATTGGCTGGTGACAATACCTGAAAACATGAATCTCGGATGCATGCTCTCAAATTTCAACAATGTGTTTCTCCAAGTAGGTTTTCTATAAAGAGAGACATCTATCGTTCCATTAGTATTTAGATGCAAAGTTAAATCTAGGAAATTAACACTTTCAACTGAGGTTTCTATAGTAAACCTCAGGAAGGGACTGGTAGTTTCTATATCTTTGATAAATTGGATGCAGTCATCTTCAGTGCCTTCCCATATGAAAAGGACGTCGTCCACAAATCGTTTGTATAATTTAATATTACTAAATTGTGTGTGTTTGAATAAATGATTCCTTTCCCAAGCATAGACAACTAAATTAGCATAACTATTCGCACAGGGGGTGCCCATGGCGACCCCCCATTGTTGCAAATAGTATTTATCCTTATATAGAAAAATGTTGTTACTCAAGACTAAATCCAACAGATGGTTAATCAATATTTGTCTATTATTACTATAGTGGGAACATGTCACTAAGATCTCTTATGGCTTGAAGTCCTAACTCATTCGGGATGCATGTAAATAGATCCTTCACATCCATAGTCACCAATAGATAGTTGGAGAGATTTCTATCTAACTTAGTCTCTCAAAACTTGTATTAATTGGTACGAATCCTTAAGAATATTCGGAATGTCATTTACTATGGGTCTTAACAAATGTTCTATGAAGGATGAAATGGTGGAAGTACTCCATCCTTCACTAGAGACTATGGGTCTCATGGGCACAGGCAAAACATTTTTATGTATCTTAGGTAAGCCCTTGATGACAGGAATGGTGGGAAACTCAATAAAAAAATATTCATATGTTTCACAACTTATTTGACCACACATTAGGAGATCATAAAGATCTTCTTGTATTTTTTTAACAGTGTTAGTAACAAAGTTATTGGAGACAATTTTATAGGTATTACTATCAGAAAGTAAGGAAATCATATTCTTATCATAATCAGCTGTATTTAATACAACAACGGCTCCACCTTTATCTGCTGGCTTGATGGTTATATTAACATTTTGTTTAAACCTAATCAGTGACTTTTGTTCATCTTGTGTAATATTGAAATAAGTGCATCTTTTTCGTTTCATGGCAAACATTTCATAAAAATCATTTTCGCACAGTTTCATAAAACATTCTACATTGTGTGGTATTACAGGCACAAAACTACTTTTACATTTAAAAAACTTTTTTAAAGTATCAGTCCGTAAAGCTGTCTTATCCTTGAAAAATACTTTGTGACACATTGTGGCAAAATAACCTTAGATCAGTCAAAACTTCATTTAAAAAACTAGTTTGAGATGGAATGAAGTTGAGCCCTTTGTTAAGAAGGGAAATATCAGATTCATTAAGTATTAAATCAGATAAATTACATACTAGGTTATTCAGTTCCTTTGTTTCATTTGTGTTCCATAACCTTCTTCCGAACCCTTCCTTTTGCTTGGTCCTCTGCTGGTGGAATTACTGGAAAGGGTAAAAAACGAGCAGAAGTAGAAGCCATATCTTTTGGTATGGCTCCAGCTGAAGCATAGGTTTTAGCCGCTTGTTGATTCGGAGGTGGAGTGTCATTTGGTGAATTATCGTCATTAGTGCTGAGTAGCAAAGGAATATTTACAGGAGCTTTATTGCAAACTGTTTTATTGAAGCTAAAACTAGACGAACTGACAGAGGGTTCTGTAAGAGAATCAATGACCGCAGGAGTTCCATATACAGTCTTATCGACATGCACGGTAGTAGAACCAGTAGTTGCTCTTGTGTATTAATTTCTCGGCCAAACAAACACTTGTCCGAGAGAAAAGTCATTTGCATCTCTAATAAGTTTCCTTCGTTTAGTTTGTTGTAGCCTCTCACTAAATGAATGCACTTGAGACCATATACTATCAAGTCTCTTAGTAAAATAGTCAGATTTAAAATGTTCATTTAAATAACATTGTTGCTTGTCTATCTTGTTCCGTGAGTTCCAGTTAATGTTAAAATCTCCAAGTATAATGGTTTCTTGGGGGTAGTTACTTGAGAGCCAGCTGATGATAGCCTCTAATGTGTTGATGCTATTGCCTGGGGGAAGATAGACACATGATAGATATATGGTTTTGCTGTTAAGCTAAATCTTAGTTAGAAGAATTTCTGCTTTGTTTGGAGTCTAAACAAGGTAACTTGTAATCCATTCTTATAAAGTATGGCTACACCTCCTCCTTTTTTAGTGTTACGGTCACGTCTTATGATATTATAGCCAGGGGGTAGAACTGCACTGTCTTGTGTTGATGGATTAAGCCGTGTTTCAGACAGACAGAGGATGTCAAAGGAATAAACATCAGTAAGGGCATGCAGATGAGCTATTTTATTATTGATGCTACGAATGTTAAGATGAGCTATCAGGAGAGAGTTGGGGGGCTTGGTAAGTGTTTGTGGGATTGATATTGTTGGTGTATCAGGCTGTGTAGCTGTGATAGTGGTAGGACTTGGGTTTGGGTGTGTATCACCATCTAACAGGGAGTAGACCTGAACTTTTAGGATGAGTTGTAGAAGTTTAAAAATTAGGTTCTTGTTTTTTCTAGCTAGTGGGTTCAATTGAGAGATGTGATGGAGTCTATAAAATATGGCTGCTGAGTACTTAGCTGAGCTGGGGAGGTTGCTAAGACTGTGAGTGGTGATGGGAGTAAGGACAGAGGTGTGTGTGTGATGTGGGTATGCAGTCCTAGGAATGTATGGTGTTCGTAGAGAGTAAGTAGATAGGGAATGATAAGTATAATTAGGAGTAGTAATAAGGGTAAGGGTTTACAGGGTCCTTGGGCCATTTGTATAGGTTAAGGTGGTTGAATGAAGGGATATTTGGGGATAGTGTGGTAGGGTAATGGCTAAAGGTAGATGAGTGATGGTTCTTTAAGGGGGAGGAGATAGGGGTTAAAGTGAGAATATAATAGAGGTGATAGCACTTTAAGGGGAGGAGTTAGAGGTTGGTCCAAATGCATAGGGGTGTGGCAGTTAGTGTATAAGTTCAGGACCACTGGAGGCGGGTGGAATTTGGGGGCAGGGTAGGGGAGCGGAGTGAGCCCGCAGGGCAAACGGAGCGGGATGAGCCACAGAGGAGTTCACCCTAGGAGAACAATCAGAGGAGCAGTAAGCAAAGGTAAGTATAGTAGCTGAGGGTGAGATGACACAATGCCTTGATAATAGAATATGCAGAGAGAGTCGGCAGTGAAGAATATCAGAAGAAAGAAACAATAAAGTGGGAGTATTAGCTCATCCAGAATATTAGAATCCTAGAGCCTGTAAGTTACTTGAAATTAGAGTCAGCATGGTGGTCTAAAGGAAACTGTTGCCCTCTAGTGGACAAAAGCTGTATAGCAGAGGTAATATATACTGAGAAAAAAGTGCAGGGCAGTAAGTATGCTATAGAGGATTGAATAGGATAGCGGTAGAATACTTGTAGTCTAAGAGGGTGGAAGGGGTGACAGGTATGGGAGCAGTTAGTAAAGGCTGCCGGCTGTCCTGGCTGGTGAGAGTAAACTTACAACCTAGGATATCTCACACTAATTGTCTATAGACTTTGGTATAAAGTACGTACTTTCACTTATAATTAAATTTCCTTGGGGACTGTTGTAGAGGGAAGGATAGGTTCAGTTCCTTAGTAAGAGGAAACCGCAGTGTGTTGAGGAGAAAAGTTGTTTTTCAGCACGCAGGGCAAGTCCTCCTTAATACTGGGAAACCAGGTTGGGCAGCTAAAAACCCTATTTACTCCACCGCCAGGACCGTACAGCACTCTAAGGCTAATTATGAGAATAAGGATTCTGGGTTTATCTATTGCATTCAGGATATTTACAAAATGCCTGGCTCTTGCAATTACCTTTTACAGAAGCAAATGTATTCATATCTACCCATACCTGAATGCTATTATAAGCAGCACTTGTGAGGGAGACTCTGGAAGTCCTGCATTTTACCAGTACCTTTTTTTAGACACTGGGACTCTCTGAACCTTCTGAAATACAGCTTTTGCCATGGCAGCAAACCCTCGTTCCCAAGAGTTTTACTGGACAGTGCAAGTCTTTTGTCCCAGATGAAACCTTTCTGAGCCAGTACTAACAATGGTCAAAAGACACTGCCTTACTTGCATATGGGTAGCAGTGCTTTGCTAACCTTCCTGTGAGAATCTGTCAAAGCTCAGAACTCCTGTTTCTTGTGTGTCTGACGGTGAAGGACTGATCACCTGGCAGGACCAATTACAGGCCTTCACATTCTGACAGGACCTTTTCAGTTTTCTTGTGCCACAGTCAAAGAAAGATCCTTTGGTATATTGCTTCTCTCTCTTGATATCAGCTACAGAGGTCAGATAAGAAACTCCTTTTGGGTTTTATTTCCTCCCTCTGCCTTTTTCTATCAGTGCTTGAATGTAATAGTATGCTGAGCTGTTTTTTTCTTGGGAGAAATTAATTTATTCTTTAGTGTGATCTAACTTAAACTGTAAGTCTTGTACTGTTTATTTTTAACTCTTTGAGATTGTATGGTTTTTAACCCTATAGTATCGTATGGCTATTTCTGAATATTGAACTGAGTTCATAAGATCGTAGGAAGTTAACTAAGCTAATGGCCCTTGGGCCCTTACAAGCCTAACCAAGTTCTACCCTTATTTCCATGATCAGCACCTATTGCCCCTTTCCAAGAGGGATGCTGCTGTTGGAGGCAGATTCCTCTATTTTGACTGTGTTTTTATCAGTGCGGCAGATAGCAACCCATTTAACGATATAAGGGTTGATACCTAGCTAGGTGAGTTTGTCAGTGATGCCTGAGTGGGGGATAGTGTCAAAAGCCTTGCCCAAGTCTTTGTAGGCTGTATGCACAAATTTCCCCTCGTCCAGGGCTTTGGTGACTGTTTTGAAGAAGTCCAGCAGGTTTAATAGGCATGATCTCCCTTTGACAAAAATCGAGTAAGGTTGTGATGTTCATCGTGTTACACTGCTGCAGTCATTACACTTGGGTTATCCTGCCGTCAGACGGTCCCGCTGTCGGCCAGAGTTCCAAAGTCTTGGTTCAGCGTCGGTTGCTGTCGCCTCTTTCCTGACATCAGTGCGCCAGGGGTATATAAGATGCATCCGACGCAATTTTCTTCAGTCTTTCTTGCCTCGCGGTGCCCGAAGCAAAAGCAGTTCGCAAGTGCCGGTCGGTCGACTTCTGAGATTTTCGAAGTCGAATTTCAGAACCGAAGTCTTCAATAAAGCTAAGTACCCCGTTGAGGAAACCTTTTTCTTGCCTCAGACCGATGTCAGAAAAAGTTAATTGTATTTCATGTGGGAAGCAAATACCTCATAAGGACTTCCACTCTTACTGTATTCTATGCCTAGGCCCTGATCACGATGTCACTAGTCGTCGGTTTTGTGCCAGATTTAGCAAACGCACTATAAAACGACATTTTGATTTTGCTTTGCACTACTTTGGCCGAAGGTTCAATTATACAATGCCGTCAGAACAACCGACGACCGCAATTCATAAAAAACGCAAGGACAAGGATAAAGACAGGCATCCGAGGTCCAAAACCGACGAAGCCTCTTCTAGGCCAGTCGCCGGTTCTCAGTGAGGCGCTTTCGCAGCCCCTGACACCCGCTACCTCAGAGCTACAGGCCGCCTCAGACTCCCACATGAAGACAACTAGGCCTCTGGAAACTCAAGGTATTGGGCCTACAGAAACTAATCCCTCAGATGGGTCCGGAGCCACTGAGCAGGCATTGGCTTCTGAGGGTGTTTTCAGACCTTCACAACTTGCCATTAAAGCAACAGCCAAGACACAAACACCGTTAAAGACAAGCAAGTATGGCATTCTCTTGTCCAGTCCTCCATGCCTAAGAAACAGATGCTCAAAATGGCCGAAGACCTCATTACTCTAATTAGGGGTTCCCATCCCCCTTCTGAGAAAAGGCCTAGGCAGGATACAGACTATGATTCCTCTGATCAGGTTTCCATTTCCTCTGATTCCTCTTCAGACCATGGATACTCTCTTCCCCCCTATGAGGACTCGAATCTATCCTATCAGCCTCTCCTCCTGAGGATTACTCTTTTGGGGAAACTTTACATACCATGAGGGAGCATTTCCATTGGGAAAGTCAGGATTATTCAGAATCCAAGAAAAGGCTCAGGGACTTCCTTTTATTGCCTCAGCACAGGCCCCTTGCTATTCCGCCTGTGTTAGATATTGTGGATGATATGTTCTCTGAATCCAGCTTATCTCCTGATTCTTTGCCTCCTGCACCAGCCAAACCAGATAGGTACTATAGAGTCCCTGACTCTCACAAGTTTCTTTATAAAAACCCTACTGCTGACCCAGAAACCATTTCCCATGGTCCCAAAGGGGTTAAGGCTTCCATTGCAAAAAATCCAGTCCCCTCTGACAGAGATTCTAGAGCATTGGATAGATGGGGGAAGAAAGTTTACACATCTGCAACTTTAGCAGTAAGGGCTTTAAATTGCCAGTTTCACATGCTTAAGTACCAACAATATTTAATGGCTCAGTTAAAACAGAAAATGCTTACAAGCTCAGAAGCTCCTGACTATAAAGAAATGCAGGATTTATTGCATGCAGTTTAACAGGTGGGCAAACATACTCTGCAATGTGGTTTTGATTCTTTAGAGGCCTCTTGTAGAGCCGCAGTTACAGGTTCTGTGATTCGAAGACATGCTTGGTTAAAAGAACAGAGTTTACCTGATCATGTTAAGGCAAAATTATTGGATGCTCCTTTACAGCAGCATGATACATTGTTTGGTGTTAAGGCAGAAGAGGTGTTAAAGAAAATGGAGGATAAAGCTAAATCTATGCAAGCAGTGAAAGATTTCTTACAGGTACAGCCACCTCGATTTAGAAGAAATTGGCCTACAAAGAATTGGTCCTTTCCAGTGTCACAGGCCACAGAGAGGCAGATACAAACGCCCAAGAGGCAGATTTCAACCCCAAGACTGTAACAGATGACAGTGGGGTACCTCAACCCCAAAGGGAGGTGAGGACAAATCTTAACCATACAGGAAACCGTCCCAATGACTTCCCCCTTTGTAAGCCAAGCACTTCCCTGTTGGCAGCACCCTTGGGGGGAAAACTAGCCCTTTTTTATCAAAATTGGCAAACAATCACCCAAGACAAATGGGTTCTGAATATTGTGTCTCAAGGTTACAGGTTCCACTTTCATACTTTACCAAGGCTAAAAGGAATGCCAAACCTGCCACAAAATCAATGGGCAGAGGCTCAAAAACAAATAGCCCTCATGGACATGAGAGCTATTCAAAAAGTACAACAGCAGGAACAAGGACAAGGATTTTACTCGACTCTTCCTGGTCCCCAGAAAGGACAAAGCCTGGAGACCATACTAGACCTTTCAACTCTCAATACTTACCTGGATGTTCCGAAATTCAAAATGTTGACACTACAGCAGCTTCTTCCCATGCTGGGCAAGAAGACTTGGCTTGTTACTCTGGACCTCAGAGGCATACCTGCATGTCCCTAGCCGACAAAATTGCAGAAGATACCTCAGATTCAAAGCTGGTACAATGCACTACCAATTCTCTACACTGCCCTTTGGCTTATCTACTGCGCCCAGGGTCTTTACAAAGTGCCTGGCACCAGTAATTGCATTTTGCAGACAAAAAGGAATCCAAATATATCCATACCTGGACGACTGCCTCATTCAAGCAGAGACAAAGGACATTCTTCTAAAGCATCTGGCGTTTGTAAAAAGGTTGCTAATTTCTCTAGGGCACACTAGTGCCCTCACAACAGATAATATTCCTGGGTGCCAGCTTAAATACAACGGCCCAGATGGCTGATCTCATGCCAGACAAACAAGGACAACTGACTCAATGTTTTCAACTACTGGCAAAAAAAGACCCATCTCCCTGCAAGAAGAATTCTGCAGGCCCTGGGATTCATGGCATCCTGCATACTACTAATTCCATATGCCAGACTGCATATGAGGAAATTACAATGGTACCTAAAAAGTGTTTGGACTCTGCACTCTCACAGTTTAGAAGCAGTAATACCAATAATTCCCTGCCTACAACAGGAGTTTCGATGGTGGGCACAGGCATGTCACCTCAACAAGGGTCAGCCTTTCACTCTACCCACAGCCAGGCAGACACTAACAACAGATGCTTCGGACTACGCCTGGGGAGCACACATGGCAGGAAATGTGCAAGTGGACCACAGACCAAATGCATCTTCACATCAATCAAAAAGAGATGTTGGCTGTTCAAAATGCCCTAACAGCTTTCAAGGACCTTCTGCATCCAGGACATTTATTATTAAAGACAGACAACACCACAGTAATGTGGTACATAAGCAAGAGGGCACTCATTCTTATCTCCTATGCAGGCAAGCCATGACCTTGTGGAACAAAGCTCTAACTTATCAAGTTCATCTGCAAGCACAATTCCTGCCAGGAAAGAAAAATACTCTGGCAGACGATCTAAGCAGAAATATCATGGACCCTTACGAATGGAAACTGAATCCACAAATCTTCAGCATGGTAACGCAAAAATGGGGATGCCCAGACATAGATCTTTTTGCCTCCCCACTGAATTGCCAACTACAAAAATTCTGCACAAGGACTTATCACACACAAGCATGGAAAGTGGATGCTCTCTCGTTCAGCTGGAAAAGCCTAAAAGTTTATGCCTTTCCACCACTGCCTCTCCTTTCAAAGGTACTCCTAAAAGCCAGACAAGAAAAAACACAGATGATCTTGATTGCTCCAGACTGGCCACGCCAGCACTGGTACCCAACCTTAAAGAACTTAACTCAAGGCCCACCATGGATTTTGCCTCAATTTTCACACCTTCTGACTCAAAACAATCAGATCCTGCACAGTCATCTCAAAACCCTAAACCTGGCTGCATGGCAGATTCATTAGTCAAACAGGCAACATCTCTCTCTATAGCTGTTATGGATGTCATTTTGGAGGCCAGGAGGCCTAGCACCTGGAAATCTTACTCAGAAAAATGAAAGAGATTCTGCGCCTGGAACCAGGCTCAAAGCCTTGACCCTCTTGTCCCAAACATTCCTCAGATTTTACAATACTTAACTGAGATGCTGGACAAAGGCCTATCCTCATCAATTAAGATCCACGCCTCTGCCATTTCAGCACATTACAACACGGATCCTCCTTTATTCTCTCATCCCTTGCTAAAGCAGTACCTCAGAGGGGCTAAAAATATGACCGCCCCGGAGAGCACCAACACCAACTTGGGACCTCAATTTTGTTTTGGAAAAACTGACCCTGCCACCTTTTGAGCCAGCCAATACAGCCGATCTAAAATTTTTATCATGGAAAACAGCTCTGCTCCTGGCAGTAACTTCAGCACAAAGAGTCTCAGAGCTACAGGCATTAATGGCAGTGGAACCTTTTATAATTTTTCATCAGGACAGGGTTTCTTTAAGGACAAACCCTACCTTTATGCCAAAGGTGGTATCTAGTGTGGCTCTTAACCAAACCATCCATTTGCCAATGTTTTATCCAAACCCCCAGAATAAAGTTGAGAAACTTCTGCACTCTTTGGACATACACAGGCAGCTATGCTTCTACTTGGACAAAACAAAAGCTTTCAGGAAAACTGAGCAACTGTTTGTAGCGTATGCTGCAGGATCACAGGGCAAGGCTATTTCAAAGCAGACTATCTCCAAATGGATAGAACACTGTATTTGTTATGGATACACACAGCATGGGAAATCTGTCCCTAATAACATTAGGCCACATTCTACCAGAGCAACAGCCATTTCAACAGCCTTTCTCAGAGGAGTCCCAACCAAGGAAATTTTGGAGGCTGCAACTTGGAGTTCAGTGCACACCTTTACCAAGCATTACCACTTGCCTCTTTACTCTAAATCCAGAGCAGGATTTACCACTGCAGTTTTGCATGGCCTCATAGCCAATCCTAACTCTTTATAGACCAGCCACCCAACCTCAGCTTTGGGAGTTTACCCAAGTGTAATGACTGCAGCAGTGTAACATGATGAACATAGTACAGTTTTGTACCTACCATAAATGTAGATGTTAGAGTGTTCACACTGCTGCAGTCCAGGTTACCCTCCCTCCCTCCCTCCATCCCCTCTGTCCTAGCTGGACTTATCTATACCTTTCTATCCTATACAACCTTTGTGGTGTATTTGCTTGTAACTGAAGGTATTGTTTTTATTTTATATATATATATATGTTTTATTAGCGATATGTATTGCCTACCTACTTGGGGGCACCTGACATCTGGGGCAAAAAAAAATGAAGAAAATGGCGTTGGATGCATGTTCTAGACCCCTGACGCACTGACGTCAGGGAAGAGGTGACAGCAACCGATGCCGGACCAAGACTTTGGAACTCTGGCCGACTGCGGGACCGCCTGACGGCAGGATAACCCAAGTGCAATGACTGCAGCAGTGTGAACACTCAAACATCTACATTTATGGTAGGTACAAAACTGTGCTTTTGGAGATTTACCTGTGTCTTTGATGTCCATGATGATTCGCTCGTGGCCTTGCAGATAAGGCTAGTCAGGCTAATAGGTCTGTAGTTCCTGGGTCAGTGGAAGCACCACCTTTGTGCAAGGCAATAACTGTGGCTGTTTTCCATTCAGCTGGGGTGAAGCCGGTACTTAGACTATGATTGAAGAGAGTACCCAGTGGTGTTGCTAATTCTAGTTGGAGCCCATATAGGAAGCAGTCTGGGATGTTATCAGATCCCATAGATGCTGTGTTTTTGGCCTTGGAGGACATTTATGACCTACTCTTTAGAGATACAGGGTATTGGACAATTTGTAGGGATGTCAAGGGAATAAGTGTGGCGGGGACAAGGGAGTGAAGTTTTCACAGAACTTATTGGCCAACAGGTTAGCTGTGTCGACAGGCTCAGTATATGTGGTATCATTAACTACCAGTTTGGCACAAATCTGGGCCTTTCCTTTTAGATTACATTTGTAACTAAAGAATGCCTTCTGGTCCTCCTTAGTTGAGGAAGCTAATTTGGATTCTTAGTTTGCTTTGGAGGATTTCACAAAGTCTTATTTGCTTGTTTATGCTGGGGATGGAGAGTTTCCACTTTAGGGTTCACTACCTCTTACTCTTGGGCAGCAATTTCTTCCTCTTATTGCAAAGACTTTTAATGGCAGATGTTCACCAGGCATGTTTGCTGTTCCTTGAGGAGCTTGTTTTGGTCCTCTCAGGTAAGGCCATGTCAGTGCAGTTATACAGGTGTTTGTATAATGCATTGGTGTAGAACTCTGCATAGTTGCTAGTTCCATGTGAGGGGGGAAGGTGCAGTGAAGCTATCTATACCATCCCCATAAGAGGTTGTAATCTGTTTTGTTGAAGCTTTTTAGTTTAGTTGCTGCTGGGAGTGGGGGTCAGGTGTGATAGCTACTTCGAATGAGACTGATTTGTGGTCAGATCTCAGCAGGGAAGACCTCTCACATTTGAGTTAAAGTCGAGAAACCTTTGGGCAAGTGAGCTTGAGCACAGTTAATTTACCCAGTCAGTAGATGGTTAGTTAGTCACCCAAAACCATGATGTTTGGATGTATCTTGATAGACTCTAGTAGATCCAAATAGGAAGAGTGGGTGTTCTGATTCATGGTGGGGGTCCTGTTGCTGGGAATGCCTTGAACAGGTGTCCTTCCAACAGATAATTGCACCTGAAGTATCTCCAGGGAATTGTACTGTTTAACCAATGTGGAGGTATATTTATCTTTAATATTGATACACAGCCTCCTTTAGGTTTCATGCCTTCTGTGGTCTGAATGTGGGGTAGGAGGTGTAACCTGGTATGACTGGGGGGGGGGGGGGCTCCACAGCCTTGAACCAGGTCTCCATGACTGCACACATCTGTGTCTTCCAAGGTGTGGACTACTTCCAGTGAGTACAGTTTCATGTTAAGACTCCTAGCGTTTAGCACCATAACCTTCAGAATGTTTCTAGATGGAGTTTTTGCGTCTGGAATTTTGTCCTTGAGATGCTGCCTAAAAAAGGCACTATGGGGTGGCAAAAGCTTTGGCCAGTAGCCAGAATCCCAGGGTTGACAGATGAAGACCATGTCTGGGAAAGCATCAAGGTCTGTCAATTTTCATCTCAGGCTGACTGATACTGGATCCATTTAGAATGACACCAGAAACTAAGCTAATTATTGAAGTCAATCACTTGGTTTTATTGAAGCATCATCCTAGGTGAAGGAAAAATGCTGCTTAAAGCTAGGGACATACCTGCTTGAGATGCATAATCTGAGAGCTCAGTCATGTCTCTGTTCATGTAGTCCACAGAGGTACAGTAGATATAAACAGTTTACACACCCTTGTTAAAATGCCAGGTTTTTGTGATATAAAAAGATGAGACCACAATAATTAATTTCAGAACTTTTCTCACCTTTAATGGGACCTATAACCTGTACACTTCAGTTGAGAAACAAACCAATCTGTTAAGGGAAAAAAATATAAAAAATAGAAAACGTACAATAAGCTGGTTGCATAAGTCTGCACACTCTTAAACTAATACTTTGAAGCACCTTTGATTTAATTGCAGCATTCAGTCATCTTGGGTACACATCTGCCATCAAGTAAAGAGACTCTGATTAACCCCAAAGGTCAGCTGTCCTTGTAGGATTTTCCTGAGATTTACTCAGTTGCCTGCTCCAGCAAAAGCCATAATTTGCAGAGAGCTTTCAAAGCATCAAAGGGATCTCATTGTTGAAAGGTATCAGGATAATGGTGCAAAAAAATTTCCACAGCATTGGATATACCATGGAACACAGTGAAAGATGGTCATCAAAAGGTGGAGAAAATATGGGATACTGATGACTTTGCAAAGAACTGGGCATCCCTCCAAAATTGATGAAAACACAAGAGGAAAACTTGTCAGGGAGGCTGCCAAGAGACTACAGCAACACCGAAGGAGCTGCAGGAATTTCTGGCAAGTACTGGTTCTGTACTACGTGACAACAATCTCCCATTTTCTCCATATGTCTGGGCTGTGGGGTAGGGTTGCAAGACGGAAGTCTTTTCTTGCACAGAAAAACATCCAGACGCGGATAAAATTTGCAAAACAATACATCATGGGATAATGTGTTATGGTCTGATGAGACCAAGGTTGAACGTTTTGGCCACAATTCCAAAAGGTGCGTTTGGCGCAAAAACAAAGCTTTGCATCACCAAAAGAACACCATCACCATGGTGAACCATGGTGGTGGCAGTATCATGCTTTGGGATTCCTTTTCTTCAGCTGGAACTGGGGCTTTAGTTAAGGTGGAGGGAATTATGAACAGTTCCAAATACCAGTCACTTTTGGCCACAAACCTTCAGGCGTCTGCTAGAAAGCTGAACAGGAATTTCACCTTTCAACATGATGACCACAAGCATACATCCAAATCAACAAAAGAATGGCTTAATCAGAAGAAAATTAAAGTTTTGGAATGGCCCAGCCAGAGCCTAGACCTAAATCCAATAGAAAATCTGTGGTGTGACCTGAAGAGGGCTGTGCACAAGAGATGCCCTTGCAATCTGACAGATTTGGAGTGCTTTTGCAAGGAATAGTGTGCCATGCTGATAGACTCGTACCCAAGAAGACTTCTTCTTCTTTCGGCTTTTCCTGGTTAGGGGTCACCACAGTAGATCACCTGTCTGCTCATTATTGGCAGAGGAGTTTTACGGTGTTGAGTTGTCAGCCCGGCACCCAACCTTTCACAGCAGGCACACACACACGCACGCACTCACACCTAGGGCCAATTTAGAGTGTCCAATCCACCTACAGCATGTCTTTGGGATGTGGAAGGAAACCGAAGCACCCGGAGGAAACCCACACGACTGCAGAGAGGACATGCAGACTCCGCACAGCAGGCACCCCAGCCAAGAATCGAACTGGAGAGCCTCTTGCTGTGAGGCGACAACGCTAACCACTGCGGCTGCCCAGAACAGGGTTTGCAATGTTATGCATTAAAAAAAGTTATGGTCTTACCATAATGTTTCATGTGAATTGTCCATCTCTCCATTCATTCCCAACTGATGGGCTCGGAGCCAATCCTCGGCCCCGACTCTGCCAATCCCTCCACAAGTTCAAGGTCCCCAACCAGCCCGAGGCCACCTCCCCACCCCACAACCATACATCTAACGCAAAATAAAAAACAGTAAACACTTTCATACATATGCACTTACGTTGACCCGCACCCTAACCTTAAGGTCAGTAACTGTTGCACAATCACACTCGGGAGCTATACCGGACAAGGAACCACAATACACTCCAGAACAGGCAAAGCAACGAAGCGGTCAAGTGACTTCTTTCCCAGGGAAAGAATTTGCTGAACAGCCACGTCGCTGTTTTGCCTGTTCGCCCTACATGTGTCGACGAAAACTCATTTGACAAAATATGTTTTTGTCGTTCTAATATGAACCCAAATTATCTTTACTCCTTAATCTCTGCACCATCAATTTTCTTTATCCTCTTTATGCAATTCAAGTTGGCAGGAGAATTAAGCCAATTCCAGCAATCAATGAGCATGAGAGACAGGGCCTACACACAGTCTCACACTTTGGGCCAATTTTGCATCATACGTGCTCCTGCCAACAAATCTATGGAATCTAGTATTAAATTGGGAACTCCAAAATAAATAGGGAGAATAACACCAACTACAAAGATTACACATTCAGTAAAAAATTCAACGAGACTTCTCAAAGGATAACAGACTGAATGCTGTAATTAAATGAAAAGGTGCTTCAACACAGTATTAGTTTAAGGGTGTGCAAACTTATGCAACCAGCTTATTGTACATTTTTTATTTTTTTACGTTTTTTCCCCAAACAGATTTGTTTTTCAATTGAATTTTACAGGTTATAGGTCACATTAAAGGTGGGAAAAGTTTTGAAATGATTTATTGTGGTCTCATTTTTTATATCACCAAAACCTGGCATTTTAAGAGGGGTGTGTACAATTTTTATATCCACTTTATGTATCAAGTCGTTCACACCAACATGGACTATGACAGAGTCATAACAGTACCTGTTGTTGAGAGACTTGAGTGCATGTGTGATATGGTGGATCCTCGCACCTGACTGACAGCTGACCGTGACCTTTTACTTATCCTGCCTGCACTAAGACTGATTTAGTGCAGTTCCTGTCATTGCATTGTGCTGCTAGAACTGAGAGTAACTCACAGCTGCTGTTTTCATTGATTAAACACTTTTTCGAAAGTTTTCACAGGAAACCTTGCTGTTTTTGCAGATTTTTCTTCAGGGGTATAAAACACAGTGTTGTAAATAATTTTTTGTTTAATTCATGATTTGGGCTCCGTTTTGTTTGTGAAACATTTCTAACAGGAATTTTAGTTAATATTACACTTAATTTCTGGTCTAAGGCTATTTGGGGTTATATTTATTTGTTGCACTGAAAATAGCTTGTATTTATATTGGCAGTCTATGTGATGCATTTATTGTGCTTTGTTCTGAGTTAATGAACTTTCTGTATGTCTTCCACAGTACAGTATCGAGTATAGTTTCACTGTAAAAATAGGCTTCAGTTTGCTATTTAGAGGGAACTTTGTGGAATCTGTCCATTTTGTACTGGACTTGACTGTACTATCAATACTTTCAATTGATTTTATTAGTTTTTGCCCACTGCCATGTTCCCCATCTGCACCTAAAAAATGAAAGAATAAATAAATATGCCTCAGCCTACAGTTTGTGACTCTGCAGTGGCCTGAGCTTTGTGCAGGCTAATGGATCACTCCGCTTTTGTTACCCCCAGGTCCCCTGTTGTGGTTGTAGTATCACAACTGAGAGTGACACAAAGGGCAGACCTATCCTCCATGGGTCTACTATTGCCTGCTGCAGGTATGGGTGAACCAGACACTTTATTTAGGTGCAGGAGAAGTTGGGTGTAGAATCTGTTGCCAGTTTTGATATTTCCCCCCATGGAGTATCCCAAAAAATGACAGAAGACCTATCAGGTGGTGGGTAGCAGTCTCTAACTAGCTTTTCACCTGAGATGATAGCTATGTCTGGATCTGTTGTTCAAGTAGTTGATTTACAGGGTTCATAACCATATTATGAGTAATGGGACTTCCACCACTAGTCAGTCTGCTAAGGATCTTGTTTTTGAAAGGGATCCTTTGTTGGAGGACTGCTAACTGTCTGACTCTGATCATTCAGCTTCCTCTAATGAACAGGTACCCAAACAAATGTTTTCTTTTTCCCAAATGTTGACTAGATTTTAGAGGTGCGTTCAGCTGGGAACTACCTGTGGCTGCCCCTGAGATTATCACGGTTTATGATCTCTCTGAGGATGAGGTCCCAGATACTGAGACCTTTACTTCATTAATACCAGCTTTAAGAATGTCTTGAAGAAAGCTTCTTTATTGAGGCTTTGCCTAAGAAGGTGTTTTAGAAATTTAGGGTATGTTCGGCCATGCCTGGCCTCCAAGCTCCTTTGTCTGTGGGCCATAGTTTGGTGTCGAGCACAAAAATGTCCAGCACCAGGGAGATAGGTCAAATGTAAGATTTAATGTGGCAAAACAGCAAACTGGTTTCGGCAAAACTTACAGCCTTCTTCATTGCATTAACTGACATTAATTCTCTACACATTTAAATAGTACAAAATTAGACCAGAGTCAAAGCTGATTGGTACATGCCAGAATTAGCTTAATTCATTAAGGCCAGGCTTAAACAGAGCCCCCAGCCTGACAGTCCAGCCCGAGAACACAAATCTAATAAAACAGGATGGTACTCTATATTAAATAATAAAGAAACTGGTTGGATTGTCAGGCTGGGGGCTCTGTTTAAGCCCGGCTTTAATGAATTAAGCTAATTCTGGCATGTACCAATCAGCTTTGACTCTGGTCTAATTTTGTACTGTTTAAATGTGTAAAGAATTAATGTCAGTTAATGCACTGAAGAAGGCTGTAAGTTTTGCCAAAAGTTTGCTGTTTTGTCACATTAAATCTTACATTTGACCTATCTCCCTGGTCTGGACTTTTTTGTGCTCTTGACTACAATTGGTTTGGTCCTTGCACCCTGTCTCACTTGCGTGGGGTTGAGTGAGGTCCCTGCTTTGGTGTGCCCAGCAATGTTTGCTAAGAAGACCATTTCTTCTAACCCATTCCCTTAAGCTAAGCTAGGTAAGTGGCTAGAATCTCAGGGAAAGAAGCTGGTGCAGTTCAACAAGGTAGCTTTTAAGGTATTTACCTGTCTTTTATGTGGAAGTTTTTGTTGATGTGTGTAAAGTTTAGATGGGTTCCCTTCGTTTCCTGCAGAGCAAAAAGGTCTGTTAGATATTGTCTCCAGTGTTTCTAAGTGTCAAAATATGCATTAAAATGCGTCTTGGAGGGAGCTTATTTCTAGAAATGCAGCATTGTCAGTAATGGTTAGGAGGTATACACCCCCAGAAATGTTCTGAGTTAAAACAATGATATTTTGAATGCTCCTCGTGAGACTGAGTTTGTGTTTGGCACATTAGCTAATTAGATCTTTTAAACACTGGAATGACAGAGGTAAATTGGTGCAGGAAATACCAAAATTGTTCCATATTCTCAAGTTCTCCTCCTTTAAGCAAGATAACTTTCGATGGTCCACCAAACCGAAGTCCCAGCCGAACAAGAGACAAGGCAATAAAAGGAAAATGCAAGCTGCCAACTCCACCAAACCTGAACAAGAAGGTTTCCATTCCTAGAAAGGATTACCCCCCTTCCAAGTTATGATTATGCCAAGGCACATTGTCAGCTTTTATCTGGTCCCATGTCAGGTACCTCATCTCAAGTTAGCTCTCAACAAGGTGGCCTGGCCATCAGTGGTTGCTGACAAGTGCTAAACACTGTTAGCAGATTTACAAATGGCAGTAGAAAGACCACCCACGTCCATTTGGTGGGGAGGAGTTCCCCCTCAACCATCAGGCCAGGCTTTGATATTCCCTCCTCTTTTCCAGCAAATGCTGAAATCGGGGGTTATAGACCTGGTCTTTCCTTCAGAAAGAATGAGGTTTTTACTGTAGAATTCTCTTGGTTCCCAAAAAAGAGCAGTTGTGACTGCCGTTATTGGACCTTTCATATGTGAATGCATTTATCAAAGTCCCCATGTTCAAGATGCTCACCCTGCAGACAGTACTTCCTCTGTTGCTGAACAACCTGCTTCATGGTGACCCTGGACTTGAAGAATGCCTATCATCGTATCCCTGTTGCTTCTCTCTTCAAAAGATATCTGAAATTTGTCTGGTTTGCAGTATCATTTCTTTGGATTGCTGTTTGGGCTGTCCACTGCAAGTGTTCACCAAATGCCTGGCTCCAGTAGTGGTCCCTCTCATGGACTCTGGACAGTCGCATCTTTCCATACTTGGACATCTTGCTGATCTGTGCAGAGGCTGCATCCGGGTGTTTGGAATCACTAGCAAAATCTGAACTGTAGTCTTGCATCTAGGGTTCAAACTGAACCTCTGAAAGTCATGTCTGGGATGCTTTATCAACTCAACAAGAGAATGGCCTTCCTCTTGTCGTACCAGTTGGTGTTTCTGTAATTCTCCAAGGGGAATGTTGCCATTGTGAGAGATTTTCTAAAAAATCTTTGACTGATGGTGTCCATGATTCTTGTGGTACCACTGTCCCATCTTCACATGAGAAGAATTTAATGTTATGTCTGAAGTTGATGGAGACAGCATCTTCATTCCCTGGGATCCCAGTTACTGGTGTTACTGTTCATCAGATGAGTGTTACAGTGGTGGAGAGAACAGCTGAGTATCAATCCAGGGCTTCTTTTCTCCACTCTAGTGGCAGTACAATCTCTACAGACGTAGTCATCCAACTTCATCTGTGTAGCTGTTTCAGTGAGGATGTAAGTGGAAAACAGTTGCGGGGCCAAGGACACACAGAAGCTCATCACTATCAAGGAGATATTGGTAGTGATTCATGCCTTCAAAGTCCTTCACCACATTTGGACTCCAGGTCCTCTTCTAGTGGTTATGGGACAGTACCACAGTGATATGGAACTTCAACAAACAAGGGAGTATGAAGCCTTACCCTCTGTGTTGTTTTGCATTCATAGCTTGGGAACAGGCTTCTCAGTGTTTTCTGACTCTTCAGGCATCATACATACCACCAAATCAGAGTACTGTGGCAGACCCCAACAAGTGGAAGTTCAAGGCATTGGTGTTCCAGTGTCTAGCCCAGATGTGGAGAATGCTTCAAATCTTACAGAGGCAGCTGGACTGTTGTAGGCATCCTTGCAGCCATACCTGGAGGACAGAAGCATTCTCGTTCCATTGGATGGGGATTTTCTTGTTACGCATTTGCACCTTTTCCACTGATGAGATTCATTTGACATTTCACATAGAAATTCCAAAGATCATTGTGGTGACAACCCCCCCCCCCCCTATTGACCCCGGAAATCTTGGTTCTCCATGTTAATGGTACTGGCTAAGGGCAACTACCACAGACTTCCTCAAGTGATGCATCTGCTCATATAGTCTCGGGGGTAATTGGTGCACCTCAAGTTGGGGAAACTTAAGTTGACAGTCTGGATGATTCAGTCTTTACTCTGTTTAGGCACTTTTTGCATGAGGATGTGCAGCAGGTATTAGAGGCCAAAGAACCTCTACTAGAAGAATCTTATATTTGCCAATGGATGGAGTTTTCTGTGTGGTGTCTAAATGGAAACTGAGGGTTCACCAAGGTTAGTATCCCACTGATGTTGAAATATTTATGTGAACTACTTCATAATGGCTTATTGTATGTATCCATTAAGGTGCATTTAGTTGGCCGTCTGTTGTCTGTCATAGGATCCTCTTCTCATTTTTAAAACCGTTAATAAAAGGAGTATTGCATATGGGACCCACTAACAAGAAAATACTTTGTGGTCCTAAAATATGTTCTTGAAAAAATGACCTTGTCACCTTTTGAATTGGCATCTCATGCTGATCTCATGTTCTTACCTTAGAAGACTGTTTTGCTTATTGCTCTGACATCTGCAAGATGAGTTTCTGAGCTGCAAACTCTCATGGTCAGACAATCTTGATTTTCCACAAGGGTAGGGTTAATCACTAGTCTTCCTTTCATGCCAAAAGTGGTCTCCATTTTCACTTTGTTAATCTCCCTGTATTCTTTCCAGAATCTAAGATTAAGGGAAAATGGATACCTCATACTTTGGATGTGCATAACCAGCTCAAGTGCTATCATAGAAAAAAAGCCTGTAAGGAAGACTGAAATGTTTAATTTCTTTTTCTGGTTAAAAGAAGGTTCAGCTTTTCTGTAAGCATTCAGTTGCATGTTGGTTGTCCTCTGTTTTTGTTACTCACCTTGGTGAGGCAAATCCAGGCAAGGTAGAGGCACATTTCACAGGTGACCTTTTCCTCTTCCTTGGCCTTTTAGAAAGGAATGGACCTTATAAGTATTCTATAGGCAGCAACTTTGTCCTCTGTCCGTACCTTTGTAACTCATTACAGACTGCATGTTTTTTTTTTTCAAGATCCAGAATGTGCTTTGCAAGGACCGTTCTCCAGGGGCTCCTGGACCTTTATATTTCCTCCTCCCAAGTTTGGTAAGCTTGGGAATTTACCCATGTTGCCAGTAAAGTGTATTTTTATAACATAGTACAGTTGTGCAAGTCACACTTAATTGTAACCATCGATGTTCATAGAACACACTACTTTACTGGTAGTACCCTGCTACCACTCTTTTTGTTGGCTATATATATATAGTTGGTTGTTGGAGTAGCTGTTGTGTTTTGGTTAAGCAGCACTTTGTGTGCGTGTGGCCTCCAATTTGGAGGAGTAGATGTTTGCAAAGCTTGTGTTTCTATTTGCTCTTCCTGTTGAACATTACTAAAACTTAAAGGGGCCATCTGTGTGTGTGAAGAGCTGTCTTGGTCCTGTCAGGTGATTGGTCCTTTGCCTTTACAGACAGATAGTGGGAGGTGCTCTTAGCTTTGACAAATTGCCAGAGTGAGAATAGTGAGTCACTGCTACCCATATGGCAGTAAGGCTGTGTGCTGTACGAACATTTACTGTCACAACTCTATCACATCATGGCAAGGGAGTTTTTAAAGACAGCGGAATGCAAAGCTTCCTCCATTCTGATGGTATCTGTAGCCAGACTTAAGAGGATGCTCCAGTAGTATCAAAAAAATTTCAACCAATACATTCTCCGTAATCCCCCTACAGTACATCTGTTCTGTATCAAAAAAGAACTGTTGTGGCTATAGCAAGTGTACCTAAACCGTACAAGTGCCATTCAAAGGGAATGAGATGTCCAGAAATTAACCGCAGTCTCATCAGATGCAGCATTGGGGGGCTCACTAGGCAGTATAAGGACCTTGCGGAGTTGGATCAGGTTGTAGATGAAGACATCAATATGAAGGAAGTGGTGGCATTGATTCTGTCAGGAGCCAGACAAGTAGCTGAAAGCAGTTTCATAGTTGGACAATTCTGCAGTTGCATATCACTGAAAACCACTTTCAGTGGTCACTTTGCCCTTTTCTCCCCTGTTGTGCAACTGTGGTGTTTGTATGTATGTGTCGAGGATTGTATGACCCTTGAGTGCAGAGTGCCAAGCCTCTTTGCGAGGTGAGGTATTTTGTAGCTTGCTAAATCTCTACCAACTTTTGCAAAGTGACTCATTAAGCGGCACAAAGAAACTATCAGGTTGCAAGGCAAAGGCAAAAAGGTAAACAAGACAGTCCGACACCCTTCATAAGGGATACCAGCAACAGCCTGCTGACCAGTCCACAGGGCATCAAAGGCAGATGGAGTATTTCCAGCAGCTTCTGAATGAAGAAAACCCTACAGAAGCTGTACTGCCCCAGAAACGGCGTATGATGGAAGAAGAAGAGGAGCCTACCATAGAAATAAGAATAGCACTAAGGAATTTTAAGTCAGGGAAAGCAGCAGGTACAGATGAGGTAACAGCAGATGTGATAAAGATGCTTGGTGAGGTATGGCTCCTGAGGGTACTCGTAGCACTGTGGAGAGAAAGGCATTTCCCAGATGACTGGAGAATAAGCATACTCGTGTCAGTGTACAAGAACAAAGGGGGACATCCATAACTGTGGGCAGTACAGAGGAATCAAACTCCTGTCACAGTGCTGCACAACGTTTTTATGGGGAGGGCCGCTACACAAATTCTTAATGCATCTGCGGGCCGCCTCGAAACATAGTAAGTCATTACAAGTTAACAATAGGTACAGGTAACTGACATTTTTACTTAAGACAGCAGTCATGAAATTACCTGTTTTCTACATCAACTTTGTGTGTAACTTTATTCTGGCTTGCAGCCATGACTTTTATTACAAACTCTTGCAGAAAGTTACTACTGTTTACAGACTACAAGTTGTAAACAACAAAGAATAGTTACTTCAGCAGCTAAAATTTGAGGTGTGCGCAACTGCAGTCATTTAGGTAGGTAAGCACGTGGTGGAAAGTTTGTGTGACTGGAGTGAGGCTTAGCATTTTTTCACTTTTTTAAAAAAATTTTGGTTACTCTCTGGGGGCCAGATGGTGTTGCATCGAGGGCCAAATTTGTCCCAGAGGCCGGATGTTGTGCACCACTGTCCTATCACATTGCATGAAAGTTCTAGAGAGGGTGATTAATAAACGGGTCCGCAGAGTACTAGAATGTAAGATGGGAGACTAGCAGTTCTGATTCAGATCAAGATGCAGCACAAATGACCTGATGTTTGCAGTGAGACCGATAATTGAGAAGAAGCTAGAGATGAGGAAACTCCAACTGAGCATTCCTAGACTTGGAAAAAGCATATGACATAGTCCCAAGAAAGCTATTCTGGGCAGTACTACGGTGGTTCGAAGTCCCAGAAACATTGGTAGAATTAGTGCAGGGTATGTACAAGGACCAAATGACTCCAGTACGAACAGTGTTTGGCCTCAGAGGTATTACCAGTGGGAGTGGGTGTACACCTGGGTTCAACTCTGAGCCCACTGCTGTTCATATTGGTGATGGACTACATTAGCAAATGGGTTGGAGGGGACAGATCAACACAGTTGCTGTATGCAGATGACATGGCATTACAGGTGGACTCAGAGCAAGAACTCCAGCAAAGTATAGAGCAATGAAATGTAAAACTGAAGGCACATGGGGTGAAACTAGGCATAGATAAGACAATAGTAATGGCAGCAAACTGGGGAAATTAGAAGAAACTGAGAATTGAGATAAAAGGGAAGATAGTGGAACAGGTAAATAGCTTCAGGTATCTGGGAGAGGTGATTGAGGAGAAGGGAAGTCTGAATAAAGAGGTCAGTGTGTCAGGTGTAGTTTATGACAGAAGAGTTGCAAAGAAGCTGAACAGTAAGATGTTCATCATGCATACAGCTGCAGTCATAACAGATGGGATTTCCTGCCGTCAGGCGGGTCCTCGGTCGGCCGAATTCCAAAGTCTAGGTCCGGCGTTGGATGTCGTCGCTTCTTCCCTGACATCAGTGCGACAGGGGTATAAAAGAACCAGCCAACGCCATTTTCTCCAGTCTTTCTTGCCGCACGGTGCCCAAAGCAGAAGCAGTTCGCAAGTGCCGGTCGGCCAGCTCCTGAGATTACGAATATTATTCAACCGAAGACTTCTTGAAAGCTAAGTACCCCGTTGGGGAAACTTTTCTTGCCTCAGACCGATGTCAGACAAAGTTAATAATTGCATTTCATGTGGGAAGCAAATACCGCATAAGGATTTCCATTCCCTCTGCATTCCTTGCTTAGGCCCAGACCACGACGTCTCAGCCTGCCGTTTTTGTGCTACATTCAACAGTCGCATTATTAAGCATCTGGCGGAGTTTGCCCAACACTATTTTGGCAAAAAATGTAATTACATTATGTCGTCGGATACTCCGACTCCAGTTTTGGGTAAAAGACGCAAAGGTAAGGACTGACATCCGAGGTCGGTGACTTCTACCGACACCACGCTAAAGCCGACTACAGGTGCTCCGGTTCTCAGCGAGGTGCCTACGCAGCCCCTGACTACCGATGACACTTTCTTAGCGGTGTCTTCTGTGCCCGAGGTCGTAGGCTCTTCGGCCCAAAACCCGACCACAGATACCGAAGCCACTCTTGGTGGGGAAACTCAGAGTTTAGACAGGCCTGCTATCTCTCAAGGTGTCTTCAGGCCTTCTTTTTCCGTTAAGGCTTTCACCAAATCTAAAGCAGCCATGCATACTAAAAGACAGGCTCCACAGGGCCCCTCTCAAGGCCCCATGCCTAAAAAGCAGATGCTCAAAATGGCTGAGGACTTGATTACTCTTATCAGGGGTTCCCAACCCCCCCCCCTCGGACAAAAGGCCTAGAGTGGAGGAAGAATACCGTTCCTCGGACCAGGCCTCCATTACTTCAGAACATTCTGAGGACCAGAAACATTCATACTCCCCTTTTGAAGATTCTGATGCAGAGGAGTCCATTCCCTCTGTCTCTCCCCCCCCCCCGAGGATTACTCTTTTGGGGAAACCTTGCATACCTTGAGGGAACATTTCCACTGGGAAGGCCAAGAGTACTCAGACTCCAAGAAAAGGCTCAGGGATTTCCTCTTGCTCCCTCAGCACAGGCCACTGGCTATACCTCCTGTCTTAGACATACTAGACGACGTGTATTCAGAGGCCAGCCTTAACCCAGATTCTTTACCTCCAGCTCCAGTCAAGCCTGACTGGTATTACCGGGTTCCTGATTCACACCAATTCCTATACAAAAGCCATGCGGCTGACCCAGAAACTATTTCACAGGGTCCCAAGGGAATTAAGGCCTCCACTGCCAAAAAATCCATTACCTTCAGAGAGAGATTTCAGGGCTTTAGAAAGGTGGGGGAAAAAGGTATACACCTCGACCACCTTAACCATGAGGGCATTAAACTGTCAGTTCCATATGTTAAAGTATCAACAGTTTTTGTTATCTCAGTTGAAAAGCAAAATGTCACAACCTGAACAACCAGACTTGAAGGAGTTGCAGGATTTGTTGCATAGTGCAGAACAAGTGGGTAAACATACCTTGCAATGTGGTTTTGATGCTTTAGAGGCCTCGTGTAGAGCTGCTGTTACAGGATCAGTCATACGTAGACATGCGTGGCTCAAAGAGCAAGTCTTACCAGATCATGTCAAAGCTAAATTACTAGATGCACCTCTTCAAAAAGATGTGTTTGGTGTTAAAGCTGAGGAGGTATTAAAGAAAATGGAGGAAAAGGCAAAATCAATGCAAACAGTAAAGGATTTCCTACAGGTTCAACCTCCATGTTTCAGTAGAAATTGGCCTTCCAAAAATTGGTCCTTTCCAGCCACAAACAGACCCCAAAGAGGGAGATACAGGCGCCCGAGGGGTAGAGGGCAATCTCAAGGATCTTTTAGAGGCAGACAATGGCAAGCACCTACACCAAGAGGTGGTGAGGATAGTTCACAGCCATTCAGAAAGCAGAACCAATGACTTTCTCCTTTACATGCCAAGCAAGGCTCAAATGGCAGCACCTTTAGGCGGAAAACTGGCATTATTTTTGAAAAACTGGCATATTGTTACAAAAGATAAATGTATCCTGGACATTATAGACAGAGGCTACAGATTCCACTTTCACACCCTTCCAAAAATGAAAGGCATGCCAAACCTGCCACACAATCAAAGGGCAGAGGCACAAAAGCAAATTTCAGATCCCATGGGCATGAAAGCTATTCAAGAGGTACCTGCACAAGAACAGGGTCAAGGTTTTTATTCCAGACTATTCCTGGTACCAAGGAAGGGCAAAGATTGGAGACCTATTTTGGACCTATCCATCCTAAACACATATTTACTCGTACCAAAATTCAAGATGCTCACATTACAGCAGCTTCTTCCCATGCTGGGCAAGGAGTCTTGGCTGGTAACATTGGACCTCAAGGAGGCATACCTGCATGTCCCAATCAGACAAGATTGCAGAAGATACCTCAGATTTCTTGCAGGTTCAACCCATTATCAATTCTCTGCATTGCCCTTTGGCTTATCTACTGCGCCCAGAGTGTTCACGAAATGCCTGGCATCAGTAATTGCCTTCTGCAGACTTCAAGGGATACAAATATACCCATATTTGGACGACTGCCTGATCCAAGCGGACAGCAAACACATACTTCTGAAACACCTGGCGTTTGTAATAAGGTTGTTAAATTCTCTGGGATACACAGTCAACAAAAAGAAATCAAGGCTAATGCCCTCTCAAACAATAATTTTCCTGGGTGCCAGCTTGAATACAAACACCCAGATGGCCTACCTCACGCCAGAGAAACAAGGGAAACTAACTCAATACTTCAGAAAACTGGCAACCTTCACCAGGCTAACTGCAAGGAAAATCCTTCAGGCTCTGGGATTTATGGCATCTTGCATCCTGCTTATCCCATGTGCAAAGCTGCATATGAGGAAACTTCAATGGTACCTAAAAAACTTATGGTCTCAACACAGCCACAGTTTGTAAACAATTATACCACTGATTTCCATGTCTTCAAATGGAATTCCTGTGGTGGGCTCAAGCATGCCAAAGAAACGTAGGTCTCCCATTCTGCAAGCCTCAAGCAAATCAAGTCATCACAACAGACGCCTCAGACTACGCCTGGGGGGCGCACATGACAGATCGGTGCATTCAGGGCAAATGGTCACAAAAAGAAAAGCACCTACACATCAATCAAAAGGAAATGCTAGCAGTAATAAATGCTATTATGGCCTTCAAAGACCTACTGCATCCAGGCCAGCTATTGATAAGGACAGACAACACCACAGTGATGTGGTACATAAACCGGGAGGAACCCATTCATATCCCCTATGCAGGCTAGCCATGTCTCTTTGGAACATGGCTTTGGAATTACAAATCCAACTTCAAGCACAGTTCCTGCCAGGCAAGGAAAACACACTGGCAGACACCCTGAGCAGAAATGACAAATCCACACGAATGGAAGTTGCATCCTCAAGTTTTTACAAAGATAGATCTCTTTGCCACCCACAGAAATTACCAATTGACAAAATTTGTCTCAAGGACCTTTCATCCACAGGCCTGGGAAGTGGACGCGCTCTCTTTCAGTTGGACAAGAATGACAGTTTATGCCTTTCCACCTCTTCCTCTGCTGCCCAAAGTTCTACTAAAAGCCAGAGCAGACAGACCAAAGATGATTCTCATTGCGCCAGACTGGCCAAGACAACACTGGTACCCACTCCTGAGGAGCCTGACGCATTCCCCGCCATGGATCCTGCCTCTGATGCCTCTTCTATTGACTCAGCACAACTTCAAAACTCTTCACAGTCAGCTGAAAACACTCAATCTAGCCGCATGGAGGATTCCTTAAATTCACAACAGACGCTACTCTCCAAGGAGGTGCAGGATGTCATTTTGGAGGCCAGAAGGCCTTCTACTAGAAAAAACTACTCCGCAAAATGGAAACTGTTTTGTGCCTGGAATCAGAAAAAGGATCAGAATCCTGGAATACTGAATTTACCTCAAATATTACAGTACCTAGCTGAGATGCTAGGCAGTGGACTTTCATTCTCCTCCATCAAAACCCATGCCTCAGCCATTTCTGCAGAATACAACACTGATCCTCCTTTATTCTCTCACCCTCTCTTCAGACAGTTCCTCAGAGGGGCTAAGAATATAAGACCCTCAAGGAAGCAACCAGTTCCTGCTTGGGACCTCAATTTCATTCTAGAAAAACTGACCCTACCTCCCTTTGAGCCAGCTGCTTCAACAGAACTGCAATATTTGTCATGGAAAACAGCCTTCCATCTGGCTGTCACTCAGCACGCAGGGTTTCGGAACTACAAGCCCTCATGGCTGTGCAGCCTTTCATCATTTTCCATCAGGACAGATTTCCTTACGAACCAATCCTTCCTTTATGCCAAAGGTAGTATCCAGGGTAGCCTTAAATCAGGCTATCCACTTACCTACCTTTTACCTTAATCCACAAAACAAAGGGGAGAGACTACTACATTCCTTGGACATTCACAGACAGCTCCGTTACTATTTGGACAGAACAAAGCCTTTCAGAAAATCAGAGCAACTCTTTGTGTCCTATGCTACAGGTGCTCAAGGGAAGCCTATTTCCAAACAGACAATCTCAAAATGGATAGCCCACTGCATACGCTTTTGTTACTCATTTCATGGTAAAACTGTACCTGCAGGTATCAGATCTCACTCAACAAGGGCCACAGCTACCTCTGCAGCTTTTCTCAGGGGGGTTCCTACCAAAGATATTTTGGAAGCAGCCACTTGGAGTTCTGTACATACTTTTTCCAAGCACTATCACCTACCATTATACTCCAAATCTAGAGCGGGCTTTTCCACTGCAGTCTTGCAGGGCATCCTGGCTCCTCCTAGTTCCACTTAGTGCCTACCACCCCTTTTTTAGCTTTGTGATTCTACCCATCTGTTATGACTGCAGCTGTATGCACGATGAACATAGTACAGTTTTGTACCTACCATAAATGTAGATGTTCGAGTGCTAATACAGCTGCAGTCCAGGTTTCCCACCCTCCTTCCCCTCTTGGGACGGGCCTAATGGCTAACACCTCCTCATACAACCTGATTGGGGTATTCTTTTATGGTGTATTTGCTTGCAACTACTGTTTTTTGATTATATTGCATTGCATTATTACATAAATTTATGTTTTGCCTTCCTTCTGGGGGCACCTGACATCTGGGGCAAGAAAAACTGAAGAAAATGGCGTCGGCTGGTTCTTTTATACCCCTGTCGCACTGACGTCAGGGAAGAAGCGACGACATCCGACGCCGGACCTAGACTTTGGAATTCGGCCGACCGAGGACCCGCCTGACGGCCGGAAAACCCATCTGTTATGATTGCAGCTGTATTAGCACTCTAACATCTACATTTATGGTAGGTACAAAACTGTACTTTATTGAAGGCAGTGGTACTACCCATACTTTTATATGGTACAGAAACCTGGGCAGTAAAGGCAGAGCAAGTGAAGAAGCTAGAGGTGATGGAAATGAAGTGTCTGAGAAGGGTGGTAGGATGCATTCTGTGGGACAGAAGAAATGAGGACATGAGTGCAGAAGCTGAAGTAACTCCAGTTGCAGAAAAGAGCAGAGAGAACAGATTACGGTGGTTTGGACACCTGCAAAAAAGCAGAAGACAATCCGGTGAAGATGATTTGGGACCGACAGGAAGAAAATAAGAGGACATAAGGATGTCCAGCAAAGAGGT
The DNA here is from genome assembly GCF_019279795.1 of Protopterus annectens. Lineage (NCBI taxonomy): Eukaryota > Metazoa > Chordata > Ceratodontiformes > Protopteridae > Protopterus > Protopterus annectens. The sequence continues at coordinate 339,142,923 of NC_056742.1, read as the reverse complement.
GGATGGATTGTGTGAAAGAACTGCCGACAGTCAGGCATGAGTGTCAGGCAGGAGTGTCGCATTGAATCAAGAGAGATGGCGACAGTAAACACCATGACCCCATGGAGAAAATGGGGAAAAAAGGGGCCGATGGTGGTGATGGGGTTTCTTCTGTTATCTTAAATAAATGCTGGTTGTCAAGGCTGTGAAACAAATTTGAAAATATGAAGCTTGGCATATACTGAAAGACAATACAGTAGTAATATTGTAAATCAGCAAACCATGTGGGACATTTAGCCTCTGTAGGCTAGCCATGGAAGTGTGGATTCTGGTCTAGGAGCCAGGCAGTGACACCCCATGTCCCTTCTTAGGATAACACATTGGTAGATCACCTTAGGAGAATTGTCATGGATCCTCAGAAATGGATGCTAGATATGTTTATTTTTCTGGATCTTTAGCTACAGTTGGGGTGTGCCAAAGATGGATCTTTTTGCTTCTCCAGAAAACCGACAACTTCAGATTTTTGGAACAAGGGCACCCCTTTTAGGGGCATGGGAAATGTGTATGTTTTCTCCATCAGCTGGGGTAGTCTTTTTTTTTTTTTTTTTTTTTTTTTTGTATGCTTTCCTCCAGTCCTTGTTCTTCTCAGGGTAATGCAAAAGATAGTGGCAGATAAGCCGAAAATTTTATCAGTAGCTTCCTTTTAGTGGAGACCTCACTGATTCTCCTTCCTTTAGTAAGGGCAGAGCTTTTAATGTTGCCTCAGCACATGGATCTCTCTGACCCAAGAGGGGAGGTTGGTCTCACGTACCTTAACCTGAAATCTTAAAGCTGACAGTGTGGATGACCTAGCTGTCTTTCCTCCCAAGCACATGCTCTCTAAGGACATACCTTCTGTCTCCTGGAAGGCTAGGAAACCTAAAACAAGGAAGTCATACCTAGCAAAGAAAGAAATTATTTCTGCCAATGGGGCTAATATTTGTCCTCATCTTGATATCATTGGTCCTCAATTACCTGTCAGACTTTTTTAAATTAGGATGGTCTTTTGCTTCTTTGAAGGTACATGTATCTGCCATTTCAGCAAGCCAGCCTTGTGAATAACCCATTCTGTTACAGATTACTTCTAAATCTGTTCTTCAGTGGGGTGACCTTCATGAAACCTGCTAAGAAAGAACCTTCATCACCATTGGATCTCATTTTTGTCCTAGAAAAGATAATATTGCCTCCTTTTGAACCAGTTGCTGTTGCTCCACTCAAGGATCCATCATAGAAAACTGTCTGTATGGCCATCGTTTCTCCTAGAATTTCAGAGCTACAAGCCCTAATGTGCAAGGACCCGTTTTTCATCATTCACGTTTCAGAGTCTTACTCCACACACACTAACTCTTACTTCAGGCTTGCAATAGTGATTGAGATGTATTTTAATCAGGTCATGAAAGGTTAAAGAATCTTGCAGTCTGTTGTGCTTATGCAGCTGAGATATTGTTCAGACAGAAAAAACACAAGGAAAGCATCCCAGTTTTTTGCCCCTTTGCAATAAGGTAGGATGAGTAGACTTTTTTTTCTAAGTAAACAGTTTCTATATGGATAGATTGCTGCATCTCCTGCTTTCATCCCCCGGCAAGGTTATTCTTGGGCAAGTGAAATCATATTATTCAAGAGCCACTGCAGCCACCTCTACTTTTGTAGGTGAGGTCATCACTCAGTCCATTTTGGAAGCAGCTACACAGTCATCAGTTCACAGTTTTTCAAAACATTGCAACCTAAGTATCTCTTCGAGCAAAGGCACAAAGTTTTCTGCAGCCATCTGATCGAGCATCCTGCAACCTACTGAACCTAGAGTCCAACTGCCCCAAGGATTGTTAGCTTTGGGAGTCTTACCAAGAATGTGTTAATGCTACAGCAGTGGACAGTGTGACAAAAATAATTAAGAGCTTAAACATAATTATGTTCTAGTTTATCGACTGTTGCCCTAACATTTTTCTCCCTCCTGTCCAGTTTTCCTCTCCTCTCTCTTCTTTTCTGGTAAGTTTTCACCTACTTTTAGTTCTTATTCTGCCCTTTTTTCTCCCTTACTAGCTGCCCCCATGTTGACCTAGTGTCTAGATAAGTTGCTTACCAGGTCCTGCCTAGTTGAACATGCTGGTCAGGTGCTTTCCTCATGTAGGGACTTATTCCTGCTCCTGTCTAGTGAGAACTAGGTCAAGAAAGAACTAATTGTGACATGGTTAGAAGTCACTCTTGTACCAGTGACATGCTTTACTCCAGCTGGGAAAGGTGTATGCTCAGTAAGGAGAGGAAAGAGTGTGAAACTTGTCAGGCTTGGTGTTGGTCCTGTGGCAGAAGTGGCAAAAAGTTGCCAGTACTGCAACAGTGAATATACTTATTTATGATTGCTACTTTCCTAAAACAGCTGTACTTCATCTTTTTTGTTCTTTGCAGCTGGAGAAAGAAAATTTTCATGTGGAACATGTACTCTGACTTGGTTCAAGAGAGGATTTCCCGTGTGGCTTCCATACATTTCTCTTACTCTGTACCTTCTTGCAAAATTCAGAGCAGAAGGACCCAAAACCAATCCTATTTTCTTGGCTAAGAAATTTGTGGGTTCAGGCTCTTTGATACTAATATAGGGAAGCTCTTCAGGCTCTCTCCAAGAGGGCTAATGTAGCAGCCAGTTGCATCTCAAGACCTGTTTCTTGCTCTAGTTCCCCTAATGATGTCAAACCTGACAAGGATGAGTGAAGTGATGGAGGCTAGCAGATAGTCTTCTACCTATCAGACATACCCTTTCAAGCAGAAAAGGTTGTCTCTTGGGTTAGAGTGGTACCTGGTACTGTCATTTGTCAGTTTGCAGGTGGTCATGATTTGTCATGGGTCCCTTTGTGATTTGGGCCTTTGTTTTTCTGTAGTTAAGGTGGATATGTCCGCTGTTTTTGCTTGTCATGACCTTTTGGAGGGCAAAATAATGGCTCAGCTGGTCAAGTTCGATGTTCTTTGTGTTTCACTGTTGCAGTCATCACCCGTGGGGTTATCCCTGCTGTGATAGCCCTTGGCTGGACTGAATACCAGTGTCAGTGTTTTTCTGTGTCTGCTGTTGTCGCCTGTAGTCTGTCAGGTCGTCAGTGCAGTAAAGCAAGGCAGCCGACACCATCACATCAGTCTTTCTTGCCGTGGAGCCCATAGCAGAAGCAGTTCGCAAGTGTGCCGGTCGGTCGCTACCAGGGTTTGAATTACAGCTGAAAACGTTTAAAGCTAAGGACCCCGTTGGGGATCCTTTTTACTTGCACTAACCGATGTCCGAAAAAGTTAACACTTGTCTCGTCCATGCAAAGCAGATGCCACACTGAGACTTCCATTTATACTGTTTCACTTGTTTAGGCCCAGATCACAACGTCCCCCCATTGCAGGTTCTGTGCCCGCTTAAATGTGAGAACCATTCGCCATAGAGCTTATTGTAGACTGGTATTTTCATCTTCTGTCTTCATGTTCCGAAATAGCATCGGTCGGCCAACAATCCATAGACATTCCGAAAAAACGCAAAGATAAAGATCGAGACAGACCACACAAGGCTAAGCATTCTGATGGCTCTACTGCTAAGCAGGTAGTCAGTTCTTCGGAATTCAGTGAGGTGCTTTCACAGCCCCTGATGCCTGATATGATATCTATGCGGGCCTCTACAGAGACCCTTTCAGAGTCTGGTATGCCGCAGAAATCTTATTCATCTTCCGAGCCTTTGGTTGTCTCTGCCTCGGTTGAGTCTGGAGCCGTGACACAGGCACTGGCTTCCGAGGAGGACTCTCGTATTACCAATAGACAAAGGACGTCTTCTCATCCGACTACCATTTCTCTGACAGATGGATACTCTTAGGCCTAGAAGCCAGGCCACTCCTAGAAAATCTGCCTCTAGCCAACGTCTTGCTACTGCTCCACCACCCCAAATATCAGGGGTAGTTAGGCCACAACTTCTAAAAGACACCCTTCTTCTGAAATTGACAGAACAGGATTCTGAGGAATCGTAATTATTCAGATTTTGAAGAGGAGCAACAACCTTTGACTACTTATGAGAATTCAGATGCTAAAGAATCCATTCCTTCTGCCTCCCCACCAGAAGATCTTTCCTTTGGGGGGAACCCTTCACACTCTCAGGGAACATTTCCAATGGGGAATCTCAGGATTTCCCCTGACGCCCTTTCACCTGCTCCCAGTAAACCTGACAGGTAATAAGAGTACCTGATTCTCACAAATACGTTTACAGAAATCCTGCTGCAGACCCAGAGATCATTATATAGGAAACTAAAGGAGCTAAGACTAGTTCTGCCTAGAATCCTATTCCTTCTGACAAGGATTCCAGAGCTCTGGACATGTGGGGTAAAACAAGTATACACCTCTGCAACCTTAGCTGTCAGAGCACTCAACTGTCAATTTCATATGTTAAAATAACAACACACTCTGGAACTAATAAAACAAAAGATTTCAGCCTTTCCTGACTGTGCCAATTCGAACAAGTCAGATTTACTGCACTCCACTTATCAAGTGGCCAAACACTCATTACACTGTGGATATGATGCCCTAGAAGCCTCAAGCAAGGCAACATTGTCAGGATCTGTCATTAGGAGACATGCATGGCGGAAGGAACAGCCTCTCCCTGATCATGTCAAGTCTAAATTAATTGATGCACTCCATGGATAAGGATCGCGTGTTTGGAGTAAAAGCAGAAGAGCTGCTTAAAAAAAAGATGGAAGACAAAGCAAAATCTATGCAAACAGTAAAAGATTTCTTTCAGGTTCAGCAGGAACTTTCCCTCTAAGCACTGGTCCTTCCCTGCACCTAGCAGACAGGGGCAAGGTAAGCCCCGCAGGGACAAACCACGCAGGCCCTGATTCCAGGGGCAGCAGAGAACCAAACAGTGGACCACTTCTGCCCCAAAGGCAGGGCATTCTAAGCCATTATTCTATGGCAAAAACTCTCAATGACTCCCTCTCCCCCCCTCTGCCCTCTTTTCACTCACCAAAAACTAGGATGAAGGCTCTCCCTCTGCAAAGAACATTGGCTTTCTGTAACAAAGGACCACTGGGTCTTAAAGATAATTTTTCAGGGATACAAATTCTGTCTCAACGAACTCCCAGTTCCAAGAAGGGTACCCAGACTTGCCTCCAAATCAGTGGGCAGAGGCACTGAAACAGGTCCAAACTCTCATATGCCAGGGGGCAGCAGAACCTGTCCCCTCAGATCAAACAGGCAAAGGCTTTTATTCCAGATTATTCCTTGTTCACAGAAACAAGGGCACTTGGTACCCCATCCTGGATCTATCCATTCTGAACACATCCCTGGTGGTCCCAGAGTTCAAAATGCTAGCTTTGCAGCAGCTGCTGCCTATGCTGACATAAAAATGCCTGGCTAGTGACCCTAGACCTAAACGATGCCTACCTCCACATCTCCATAAGGAAATCCTTCAGGAAATTCCTGCGCTTCAGAGCAGGCTCACAACACTTTGAGTTCTCTGCGCTACCCTTTGGCTTATCTACTGCACCTAATGTATTCACCAAATGTTTAACCCCAGCCATAGCATTTTGCAGACAGAGAAATAAACAGATTTACCCTTCTCTGGACGACTGCCTCATTCAGGCTGAGTGCAAAGAAAAGCTGCTCCAGGACTTTCTCTTTCTCAGAACCCTCCTATCTTCCCTAGAGTTCACCATCAACTAGAAGAAATCAAAGCAAACACCATCCAGGAATATAATTTTCTTGGGAGCACTGCTGGACACATCATCCCAGATGGCCTTCCTGTCCCCAGAAAAGCATAGCTTCCTGCTTCTCTACTTTACCCAGCTGGCTTCCAGAAGTCACCTCACTGCGAGGAAGTTCCTGCAAGTCTTGGGGTACATGGCATCTTGCTCCTTCTAATTCCTCTGGCCAGGCTTCACATGAGGAAACTTCATTGGTATCTAAAGAACCTTTGGTGTCAGCACTCTGACTCTGATACCACTCTCCCTCAAATCCCCTGTATAAGAGCCGAGTTTCTCTGGTGGGCAGGGGCCTGTGCCAAGAACAAGGGTTTTCCCTTCATCCTCCGCCCTACAGGGCAGACTCATCACCACCGACGTCTTAGACATTGCTTGGGGCACTCGCCTAGCAAACAGGTGCACCCAAGGTCTTTGGGATGCCCATCACCTTCCCTTAAACATCAATCAGAAGGAAATGATGGCAGTACAAAAGGATCTGACATCCTTCAAACCCCATCTCAGACCAGAGGTTCTCCTTATCAAAACAGACAACACCACAGTAATGCAGTACATCAGCAAACAGGGAGGGTCCCAATCTTACCCTCTGTGCAGGCTAGCCACGAACCTCTGGCTGACATCCTCCTCTATGGGATTAAACCTAGTTGCTCAGTACCTACCAGAGATCAACACCACCTTGGCAGACCCCTAAGCAGAATCTTACTGGACCCCCACGAATGGCAGCTCCACAGAAAAATCTTTTTGCAAGTCATTCAGGAGTGGGGAACTCCAGAGTTGGATCTCTTTGCTTCTTACATCAACCACCAGCTGAAAAAAGTCTGTACCAGGGAGTATCACCACCTAGCATGGAAGGTGGATGCCTTGACCTTCCCCTGGAACTTCCTCTGTTTATGCATTCCTCCCTCTGCCGCTTATTCCCAAGATACTGATCAAGATAAGGGAGGAGAGAATGGCCATCCTCATTGCTCCAGATTGGCCCAGAGAGCATTGGTACCCCTTACTGTGCAGCCTGGCAGCACAGCCTCCCAGGCAGCTTACCCTGATCTCAGACCTCTTGACCCAGGTGGGGGATGCTGCACCCAGACTTGCAGACTGTCAACCTGTCAGCATGGCTAATACTTTAAAAGCAAACAAGGGGCCTCTGTTAAGTAAACCGGTCCTAGACATTATCATAGAGGCCTGAAGGCCCAGCACCAGAAATTTTACTCAGGGAAATGGAAAAGATTCTGCTCCTGGAGCCAGTCCAGAGGGGGCAGTACCTCACAACCTTCCATCCCTCTTATCCTGGACTGCCTAGCCGAGTTACTCAATAGTGGCTTCTCCTTCTCTTCTATCAAAATCCACGCCTCAGCCATTTCGGCTCATTTCAATACAGACCAGCTCCTCTTCTCACATCCTTTGATTAAACAACTTCTCAGAGGGGCTTCTAATATCGGACCTCCCAGAAGGCCACCTATGCCAGTCTGGGACCTGAATTATATTTTAGAAAAACTAACCTTACCACCCTTCGAACCTGCTGCTTCAGCAGAATTGAGACACCTCTCCTGGAAGACTGCTTTCCTACTTGCTATCATCTCAGCCAGAAGGGTTTCAGAACTTCAGACAGTCATGGCAGTTGAGCCCTTCATCATTTTCCATGCAGACAGGATCACGCTGAGGACTAACCCCTCCTTTATGCCCAAAGTGGTATCTGATGTGACCCTCAACCAGGCCATACATCTACCCACCTTCTTTCCCAACCCTCAAAACAAGGGGGAAAATAATTCTACATTCACTAGATGTATTCACACAGCTCAGATACTACCTAGACCATACTAAACCCTTCAGAAAAACAGACCAGCTTCTTGTCAGCTTTGGCCCAGGGGCAGAGGGGAAGACCATTTCCAAGCAAACCATTTCCAAATGGGTATTACACTATCCATTTCTGCTACAGACTACATGGGAAACCTCCCTCTGTCTATTTGTACCCATTCCACTAGGGCAGCCTTCACTTCCACAGCATTCCTCAGAGGAATTCCCACCAGGGACATCTTGTAAGCTGCCACCTGGACCTCTGCCCATACCTTTACAAAGCATTACTGCGTACCTCTTTTCTCCAAGGCTAGGGCAGGATTTACCTCTTCAGTTCTGTAGGGTATGATGACCCTTATCTAGATGTTCTTCGTGTTTCACTGTTGCAGTCATTACATTTGGGGTATCTGCTTGCAGTAGCCCTCAGTAGGCCTGGTTAGCAAAGTCTTGGGTCCTGCGTCGGTTGCTGTCCCTTCTTCCATGTCGTTAGGTCGTCAGGGGTATAAAACATGCAGCCGACGCCGTTACATCAGTCTTTATTGCCGTGTGGTGCCCGAAGCAGAAGCAGTTCGCAAGTGCTGGTTGGCCGACTCCTGAAATTTTAGTTTGAGTTTCAGAACCGAAGTCTTCAATTAAAGCTAAGTACCCCGTTGGGGAAACTTTTTCTTGCTCCTTACTGATGTCAGTAAAAGCTAATAATTGCATTACTTATGGAAAGCAAATACCTCAAAGATTTTAATTCGTACTGTATTCCTTGCATAGGCCCTGACCGTGACGTACCTTGCTGTTGGTTTTGTGCTTTATTTAATCAGCGCACTATCAAACATCTGTATAGTTTTGCATCTAAATATTTAGGTTCTCTGTTTAATTATCTAGAAATGGCGTTGGTTAGCCATCCAACTACCGGGATTCCAAAAAAATGCAAAGATAGACGGAGACTGGCCGCCGAGGCCCAGAACTGCCGATGACGCTTCTCCTAAGCCAGTCGCCAGTTCAATGGTACTCAGGCGCTTTCGCAGCCCCTAATGCCTGCTGCTTCTGATTCTCAGGCCTCTACTGAGACCCATTCAGAGTCCGGTAGGCTGCGAGATGCTTCAACTATGGAACCTGCAGATATCTCTATCTTGGATGGGTCTGGAGCCACTGTGCAGGCACCGGCTTCTGAGAGTGTATTCAGGCCTACGGACTTGCATATTAAACTGACGCCTCCTCCTTCATTTAGGCCCAAATCTCGAACCATGCCTAAAAAACCGACGCCCAGGCCGCATGCTTAGGCCTCTATGCTTAAAAAACAAATGGTAAGAATGGCTGAAGATCTTGTAACTTTAATCAGGGGAAGCCAACCTCTCCCTTCAGAGAGACCTAGGACCGAACTTGTTTATGAATCTTCTGACCTTGATTCTGATTTTTCTGATTCTTCTGATTATATGGATTTGCCCTCATCTACTTATTATGATTCTGATGCAGAGGACTCTATTCACTCTGCTTCCCCTCCTGAGGATTTTTCTTTTGGTGAAACCTTACATAGTCTTGGGGAGCATTTCCACCGGGAAAGCCAGGATTTCTCTGATTCAAAAAAGAGGATTGGGGATTTCTTACTCCTACCTCAGTATAGGCCTTTAGCTATTCCTCCTGTACTAGACATTGTTGATGATGCTTTTCGGAGTCTAGTTTGGCCCCTGATTCTTTGCCTCCTGCTCCCAGAAAACCTGACTGATATTACAGGGTTCCTGATTCACACAAATTCCTTTTTAAAAATCCTATTGCGGATCCAGAGACTATTTCACAGGGACCAAAGGGCATTAAGGCTTCTACTGCTAAAAATCATACCCCTTCTGATAGAGACTCCAGGGCGCTGGAAAGATGGGGTAAGAAGGTTTACACTTCTGCAGCCTTGACCATTAGGGCTTTAAACTGCCAGTTTCATATGTTAAAGTATCAGCAACATGTTATTGGATTGCTTAAACAGAAAATTATGTTGATTCCTGACTGTGCGGAAAATAAAGAATTACAGGATTTAATGCATTCTGCTGAATGGGTTGGAAAACGTACTTTGCAATGTGGTTTTGATTCATTGGAGGCCTCTTGCAGGGCTGCTATTACTGGGTCTGTGCTCAGAAGGCATGCTTGGCTTTAGGAGCAATGTTTCCCTGATCATGTTAAAGCTAAATTGTTGGATGCTCCCTTAAATCAGAACCACCTGTTTGGCAACAAGGCTGAGGAAGTTTTTAAAAAGATGGAAGATAAAGCTATGCAAACTGTTAAAGATTTCTTACAGGTTCAGCCTCCTAGATTTAGTAGGCACTGGCCCTCAAAGAATTGGTCCTTTCCAGTCCATTCCAGGTCTTCTCAAGCCAAACCCAGACACAGCAGAAACCCCAGGTTTTAGTCCCAGGGGGACACACAAGACTAAGCAATGGGGGGGTTTCCACACCCAAATCAGGAAGTAGTAAGACCCCACCTATGGAAAACTGTCTCAATGACTTGCTTTTAAAACTTCCAAGCACTTCCCAACTGAATGCTCCTTTAGGCGGAAAGATTGGTCTGCCGGCCAAAAACTGGGAACTCATTACCCAGGACAAAAGGGTTTTAAATGTAGTGTCCCAAGGATACAGATTTCACTTCCACACATTGCCAACACCAAGTGGGAGGCCAGATCTACCCCCAAATCAGTGGGCAGAGGCCCACAATCAAGTACTCTTTCTCTTAAGCATGGGGGCTATTCAGTTGGTACCAGAAGAGGAGAAGGGACAAGGTTTCTATTCAAGACTTTTTCTGGTACCTAGAAAAGGCAATACATGGTGTCCTATCCTGGACCTTTCTACTCTATACCTTTCTGGTGATTCCAAAATTCAAGATGCTGACTCTTCACCAGCTGCTTCCTATGCTAGGCAAAGATGCATAGTTGGCAACACTAGACTTAAAAAAAAGCTTACCTGCACATCCCTATCAAGGAGTCTTGCAGAAGATACCTACGCTTCAAAGCAGGCTACATGCACTATCAGTTGTCTGCACTGCCCTTTGGCTTATTTACTGCGCCCAGGGTATTCACAAAGTGCCTAGCTCCAGTCATTGCATTTTGCAGGCAAAGACATTTTCAAATATACCATACCTGGACGATTATCTAATTCAGGCAGAAAACCAGGACATACTTTTGTATCATCTGGCCTTTGTTCAAAGGGTACTGATTTGTCTGGGGTACACCATAAACGAAAAGAAATCACAACTGGTACCCTGTCAACAGATTATATTCTTGGGAGCAAGCTTGAATACAACTTCCCAGTTGGCTTTCCTCACACCAGAGAAAAAGGATTCATTTGACAACCTATTTCAAACAAGTGGCCACAAAAACCCAGTTATCTGCAAGGCAAATACTGCTAAATTTAGGGTTCATGTCCTCCTGCATTCTTCTAATCCCATATGCAAGGCTGCATATGAGGAAACTGCAATGGTATGTCAAAAACCTATGGTGTCAACCTTCACAGGATCTAGAAGCAACGATTCTTATCATACCTTGCCTACGCCTAGAGTTCCATTTGTGGGCAGAGGCCTGCCACCAAAACCGGGGACTACCCTTCACACTACCCCCTGCCACCCAAAACTTAACAGACGCAACAGACTATGCATGGGGGGCCCACCTGGCAGGGTGCATTCAGGGCAAATGGAACCCAAGTCAAATGCACCTACACAAATCAAAAGGAAATGTTAGCTGTACAGAATGCTACGACAGCCTTCAAGGACCACATTCTTCCAGGACAACTAATGGTAAAGACTGACAACTCGGTCATGTGGTACATAAACAAGCAGGGGGGTACACACTCTTACCCCCTCTGCAGACTAGCCATGGCATTGTGGAACACATCCTTGAGCTACCACGTGAATCTACAAGCTCAATTCCTGCCAGGAAAACTAAATACACTGGCAGATGGACTAAGCAGAAACCTCATGGACCCAAACAAGTGGAACTGGAGCCAAGGATTTTCAACATGTTGACAAGCAAATGGGGGAGCCCAGATATAGACCTGGTTGCCTCCCCCCAGAACCATCAATTAGACAAATTTTGCACAAGGATTCCCCACAAACTAGCTTGGAAAGTGGATGCTCTATCCTTCACCTGGAAAAAATTATGCCTTTCCTCCTCTGCCTCTACTCTCCAAGGTACTACTAAAGATCAAACAGGACAAGCCAAGGATGATTTTAATTGCACCAGACTGGCCACGGCAACACTGGTAACCCCCTCCTGCGCATTGTCACACTTGGCCCCATAGCATCTGCCTCAGACTCCTTCCCACTTGTCTCAGCAGGAGAACCAGATTCTGCACCCTCCGCTGCAAGCCCTGAACCTAGCAGCCTGGCTCATTACCTAATCAATCCTTTACCACCCCTCAGTAAATCAGTGATGGATATCATGTTAGAGGCTAGAAGGCCTAGTACTAGAAAATCTTGTGCTGCAAAGTGGAAAAGATTTTGTACCTGGAACCAATCTCGGTATGAGCGCAACAGTGCCCAATTTACCCTCAGATTCTACAATATTTGACTGAGATGCTTCATAAGGGCTTGTTCTTTTCCTCCGTCAAAATTCATGCCTCAGCCATTTCAGATCATTATGGCACAGCGCCTCCCCTCTTCTCTCACCCACTGCTAAAGCAGTTCCTCAGAGGGGCCAAATTTTTAAGACCACCCAGGAGAGCTCCACCTCCAGCCTGGGACATTAACATTGTGTTGGAGAACTTACTCTTCCTCCTTTCGAGCCAGCTGCTACTGCAGATTTAAAATTCCTTTCCTGGAAAACAGCTTTCCTTTTAGCAATCACTTCTGCAAGAAGGGTATCTGAATTACAGGCCCTTATGGCAGTGGAGCCTTTCATAATCTTCCATGCGGACAGGGTGTCCCTCAGAACCAATCCCTCCTTCATGCCCAAGGTGGTATCCAGTGTGGCTCTTAATCAGTCCATCCATTTGCCTACCTTCTTTCCTAACCCACAGAACAAAGGGGAACAGATACTGCACTCCTCAGATGTGCACAGACAGCTGAGATTCTACTTGGACAGGACTAAACCTCAGAGGAAATCTGAACTGCTGGTGGCATTTGCCACAGAGACAGAGGGGAAAGCTATTTCAAAGCAAACCATTTCAAAATGGATAGGCCACTGCATTCATTTCTGCTATGAGCACCATGGAAAACCTATCCCACAGAGCATCGGACCCCATTCAGCCAGGGCTGCATCTACCTCTACAGCCTTTCTCAGGGGCGTCCCTAAAAGGGACATCCTAGAAGTTGCTACCTGGAGTTCTGTACATACTTTCACCAGGCATTATCATTTGCCAATTTTCTCTAAATCCAGAGCTGGTTTTGCCACTGCAGTCTTGCAGGGCCTTATAGCTGTTCCTAATTCTATTTAAATTCCTCCTCCCAACCTTAGCTTTGGGAATCTACCAAAATGTAATGACTGCAGCAGTGAAACACGAAGAACATAGTACAGTTGTGTACACTTACCATAAATGTAATGTTTGAGTGTATTCACTGTTGCAGTCCTGGTTACCCTCCGTCCAGCCCCTTTCTTCTTTTGGCTATACCTCTACTCTCACTCACTATGCTCAAAAAGCTTTTTGGTGTATTTGCTTTTTTGTTGGAGGTATATCCTTGTATTATAGATTTAATTGCTACCCATTAGGGGGGCACCTGATATCTGGGGCAAGAAAAACTGATGTAATGGCGTTGGCTGCATGTTTTATACCCCTGACGACCTGACGTTATGGAAGAAGGGACAGCAACCGACGCAGGACCCAAGACTTTGTTAATCAGGCAGAGTGAGGGCTACTGCAAGCAGATAACCCAAATGTAATGACTGCAGCAGTGAATACACTCTAACATCTACATTTATGGTAAGTGTACACACCTGTACCGTCTCTAATCCTTCCACCTATCTCCTCAGCTTTGGGAATCCTCCTGGTGATGACTGCAACAGTGAAACACGAACATAGTACAGTTGTGTACACTTACCATAAATGTAGATGTTCAAGTGTATTCACTGTTGCACTCCTGGTTTCTCTCCCTCCTTCCCCCTTATATCCTCTTTCCTTAGGGGTACATAAGCTTCTCACAGTGGCTTTTAGCCACCAGGACCACTTTACCATATTTCCTTATGTGTTTGACAGGTTTTGGCAAGAAAAACTGATGTAATGGCGTTGGCTGCCTTGCTTTGTAGCACTGACTACCTGAAGTCAGACTACAAATGACAACAGCTGACACAGAAAAACATTTGACTCTGGTATTCGGGCCAGCTGAGGTCTACCACAGCAGGGATAACCCACAGATGATGACTGCAACAGTGAATACATTCTAACCTCTGCATTTATAGTAAGTGTACACAACTTTACTTTCTGCTGTGTCCACTTTTGAAGAATATAACCTTTTTTTTCCTCTGTAATTGAACATTAATATTAGCATGCCTTTTTGTCCCACATTTAAACCTTCTGATTCAAAGATATTAGAGTTCCTATCTTGAAAAATAATTTTCTTGATGGCCCTCACTACTACTTGCAGAATGTCAGAATTTCAGGCTGTTTTGTGTTTGGCACCATTTTGGTCTTTCACAAGGACTAGGTTGGTGGAATGCTAACCCACATTTTCTTTTAGAAGTGCTTTCCTGCTTAATAAACTCGATTAATGTCTCTCTCTCTCTCTCTCTCTCTTTCTACCAGGGTGGAAACCAGAGGGGATCCTTTATGCGAGTCCACCTGGTCATTGTTTAACTGACATGCATGATTTTATGAAGACCAAACAGCTGTTCATTTCCTTTATTTTAGAGACGGAAGAATTCAGTCACCAAGCATACCTTTCTAAGTGGATAGCTAACTTGGCCGTGTCTATTGTCATCAGGCAGGTCACCACTTGTTGAAAACAGCTGTTGCTGAAAGCTGTTGTATTAGTGGTATTTCTTGAGTAGCCACTTGTCAGTTCATACCTTAATCAGATCTTCACCAAGTGCTATAACATGGATTGTGACTGGAACAGAGCTTAACCTTCTATGTCTATTCAGGCTATTGATCTCTGAGGATCATAAGAAGCCTGTCCATGCCTTCCCATAATTATTAGCCCTTATATTTTTCAGTATGGATCTCCAAAGACAGGCTAAGCATGTATATTTTGGGGTAATTACACAATTCATTGTTGTCTGCTTCATCTGGATTCAGTCTGTAGGAATTCGGATCTGACACCAGTCGATTCTAAAGCCTTCAACCTGTCTTGGCTCTGCCTCCCTTACCTATATAGCTCCCACTCCATCAGCTCCCATATCTACTTTGCCACTATTTGTGCTCTCCAACTTGGTCCTAAGCTCCACTTGGTGATTTAATTTTTGTCGAAACTTGTTGGACTGGTGAGTTTTCTTTTCCCTTACCCCCTATGATAGTAGTTAGCCTTTTCTTAGTTTTAGGCAGTGTTTGACACAGCTTGTTAGGTAGTTTAGATCCTTTTTTCCCTATGCCCTTCCCACCCTCCTCTCCCTTTCAGGTTTTCTGTATTTACTGGTGTGGGTGTGTGGATTGGGAGGGTAGGGGTGTTGTGTGTTTTGTGTTGTGTTGACAAAGAATTTAAAAAGTGAATCTTTTGCACACACAAACTGTCTCCCAGGATGCAGATCTTAAATGTGTTTGTTGTTTTGGGCCACAGCATTTGGACTATGTGCGACAACTTTGGCTGTTATGCTACAAATGAGTGCAAGGCCAAGCTCATGTTAAAGTGGCTTTTACCCTCCAGCTGTTTTTCTATTTCTGCTTCCATGATTTCACCCCTGGATCCCAAGACTGGGTCTGAAAAGCCTTATCTGAGAGACTCCAGGCAATTCTAAGAGGGAGCACAAAAGGTAGTCTTCAACCTCCATCTCTGGGATATTCTTCGTGTTTCACTGCTGCAGTCATCACACTTGGGATTATCTGCCTGCAGGTAGCTCTCAGTTGGCCTGAATATCAGAGTTTTGGGATTTCTGTGTCGGATGCTGTCACTTCTTCCATGACGTCAGGTCGTCAGGGGTATAAAACATGCAGCCGACACCATTACATCAGCTTTTCTTGCCGAGCAGAGCCCGAAGCAAAAGCAGTTCTCAAGTGCCAATCAACCACTACCTGAAATTTTCGTTATTAGAGTTTCAGACCTGAAGTCTTTTAAAGCTAAGTACCACGTTGGGGATCCTTTTTTCTTGCTCTAACTGATGTTAGAAAAAATTAATAATTGTCTTGCCTGTGGAAAGCAAATACCTCAGAGATTTTCATTATTACTGCATCACCTGTTTAGGCCCAGGCCAATGACGTTCCTCGCTGTTGGTTTTGTGCCCTGTTCAATGCCCGAACTATTCGTCAGGCTATCTTTGTCGCTAAATTCTTTTGCTGTCGTTCTCCGGATTCCAAAATGGCTTCGATAAGCCATCCGAATACTGTTCTTCCGAAAAGACGCAAGGATAAAGACAGAGACAGACCGCATAGGTCCAAAACTGCCAACACTTCCGTTAAGCTAGTCAGTCCGCCGGTACTCAGGTGCTTTCGCAGCCCCTGATACCCGCTTCTACAGATTTGCAGGCCTCTACTGAGACCCATTCGGAGTCAGGTATGCCGCGAGATGCTTCGACCTATGGAACCTGTGGATGTCTTTACTTTGGATGAGTCCGAAGCTGCTGTGCAAGCACCGGCTTCTGACAGTGTATTCAGATCTTGTGATGTTCATATTAAACTGACTACTTCGTTTTAGACTGAAACTACCAAATTTCTCATGCCCAGAGTTCGCACTACGCCTAGGAAACAGACTACCAAAGTGCATTCTCAAGCCCCCATGCCACAGAAACAAATGCTTAGAATGGCTGAAGACCATATTACTTTAATTAGGGGAAGCCATCCTTCCCCCTCTAAAAGACAAAGAATTCATTTTCCTTCTGATTCTTCAGATCATGAGTCTAGTGACTCTGACCCCTCAGATTACCAGGACATACCCTTAGCTACCTATGAGGATTCTGATGCAGAGGATTCCATTCCCTCTGTCTCCCCACCAAAGGATTTTTCTTTCGGTGAAAGCCTGCCTACCCTCAGAGAGCATTTCTGCTGGAGTGCCAGGACTACCCACAGTCCAAAAAGAGACTCAGAATTTTTAAACTTGCCTCAGCACAGCCCTATACCTATCCCTCCTGTTCTGGAAATTGTAGATGATGTCTTCATGGAATCCAGTCTTACCCCGATACTTTGCCACCAGCTCCTAGAAAACCTGACTGGTACCACAAAGTACCTTACTCTCACAAATTTCTATTTAAGAATCCTACTGTGGATCCAGAGACCATTTCTTAGGGCCCTAAAGGCATGAAGGCTACTACAGCCAAAAACCCTACCCCTTCGGACAGGGATTCTAGGGCTTTAGACAGATGGGGGGGGGGAGGTGTACACCTCTGCTACTCTTGCCATCAGGGCTTTAAATTGCCAGTTTCAGATGTTGAAGTACCAGCAACATATTATGGAGCTAATTAAACAAAAACATTCTGTTGATTCCTGATTGTGCAGAACATAAAGATTTACAAGAGTTAATGCATTCTGCAAACCAAGTTGGAAAACATATTTTGCAGTGTGGTTTTGATGCTTTAGAAGCGTCTTGCAGGGCTGCTGCCACTGCTGTTCTTAAAAGGCATGCTTGGCTAAAGTAAATCTTGCTAGACCATGTCAAAGCAAAATTACTAGATGCTCCGTTAAACCAAGAGTGTTTGGCACTAAAGCAGAAATTTTTAAAAAGATGGAGGAAAAAGCTAAATCTATGCAAACTGTTAGATTTCCTACAGGTACAGCCACCTAGATTCAGTAGGCATTGGCCTTCAAATAACTGGTTCTTTCCAGTCTCTCCTAGACCTTCATTCCAAACCCAGGGGCAGCAGACTCTGGGTATGCGCAGATCTAAACAATGGAGTGTTCCCACCTCAAAAACAGGGAGTGGCAAGCCACCATCCTCTGGAAAAAGTTCACAATGACTTGTCCTTCACCCTTCCCAGCCTTGCCCAAGTACTTGCACCCCTAGGAGGAAAACTCACCCTGCATGCAAAACACTTGGCAGTATGGGTCTTAAACATTGTATCCCAGGGATACAGATTCTACTTCTACTCAGTCAATATTGCCAGACCTCCCCCCAAACCAGTGGGCAGAGGCCCAAAAGCAAGTACTTTCTCTTCAGTATCAAGGCTATTAAACCTGCTCCAACATGGCAAAGGGGACAGGGTTTCTACTCCAGACTTTCTGGTGCACAGAAAAGCATACTGTTGGTGCCCTATCCTGGATCTGTCAATTCTCAACACCTTCCTGGTGGTTTCAAAATTCCAGAATGCTTACTCTCCAACAGCTGCTTCCTATGCTAGCTAAAGACTCCTGGCTGGTCACCCTAGACTTAAAAGAAGCTTATCTGCACATCCCCATAAGGGAATCTTGCAGCAAAGATCTATGTTTCAGGGCAGGCTCTATGCACTATCAGTTCTCTGCACTTCCCTTTGGCCTATCTACTGCACCCAGGGTATTCACAAAATGCTTGGCTCCAGCCATTGCATACTGCAGGCAGAGAAAATTTCAGTTTTACCCATACATGGACGATTGCCTGATTCAGGCAGACAGTCAGGAATTGCTACTTCAGCAACTGACATTTGTAGAGAGACTTAACTTCTCTGGGGTATACCATCAACACAAAGAAATCACATCTGGTACGTACCTAGCCAAAAAATTGTATTCCTGACAGCAAGCTTTAACACAACTTCCCAGATGGCATTCCTCACTCGAGAAAAACAGGCTTATTTGACTACTTCAATCTACTGGCCACCCAAACCCAGCTATCTGCAAGACAAATACTGCAAGTCCTGGGGTTCATGGCCTCTTGCATTGTACTACTTCCATATGCAAGACTGCATATGAGGAAACTTCATTGGTACTTAAGTCTCTGGTGTCAACATTCTCAGGACCTGGAAACAATGATTCCTATCATTCCTTGCCCAAGGACAGAGTTGCTTTGGAGGGCGGAGGCCTGCTACCACAACAAGGGACTCCCTTTCACTCAACCTCCCGCCGCCCAAACCCTGACAACAGACTCATCAGACTATGCATGGGGGGCTCACATGACAGGCAAATGCAGCCCAAGACAAATGCTCCTGCATATCAATCAAAAATAAATGTTTAGCTGTACAGAATGCACTGACAGCCTTCAAATACCTTATCCTTCCAGGACAACACTTGATTGACAGACAACACCACAGTTATGTGGTACATAAACAAGCAGGGGGGAACTCATTCCTACCCACTCTGCAGGTTAACCATGGCTCTGGAAAACAGCGTTGAGCAATCAAGTGCACCTGCAAGCTTAATTCCTGCCAAGCAAACTAAATTCACTGGCAGACAACTTAAGCAGAAATCTAATGGACCCACACGAGTGGAAACTGGAACCCAAATCATTCAAGCTTCTGATCCACAGGTGGGGGGCACCAGAGGTGGACCTCTTTGCCTCCCCCCAGAACCATCAATTGAGCAAATTTTGCACCAGAACTTCCCCCAGCCAAGCACGGAAAGTGGATGCCTTGTCCTTTTACATGGGAAAACCTCACAGTCTATGCCTTTCCCCCTCTGCCCCTCCTCTTGAAAGTACTACTCAGTCAAACAGAACAAGCAAAGGACAATCCTGATTGCACCAGAGTGGCCATGCCAGCACTGGTATCCACTTTTATGCAGTCTGACAGTAGTGCCATCCTGACACATGCCTCAGATCCCTTCCCTACTGTCCCAGCAGGAGAGCCAGATTTTGCATCCTCGGCTGCAAACCCTGAACCTAGCAGCCTGGCTCATCCCCTGAATACATCACCAGCAACCCTCAGCAAACAGGTGCTGGATGACATCCTTGAGGCCAGGAGGCCTAGTACTAGGAAATCCTATGCAGAAAAGTAGAAAAGATACTGTTCTTTTGGACCCAGTCTCAGGACAAGGACACAATTGTGCCCACCTTACCTCAAATCCTAGATTATCAAGCAGAACTGCTCCACAAAGGCCTATCCTTCTCTTCAGTTAAGATTCATGCCTCTGCCATCTTAGCTGATTGCAATACTGAGCCCACCCCTCTTCTCTCATCCTCTGGTCAAACAGTTCCTGAGATGAGCTAACAATTTAAGACCCCCCGAGGAGAGCTCCCACTCCAGCCTGGGAACCGTACCTTTGTACTGGAGAAGCTCACGCTTCCCCCCCTTTGAGCCTGCTGCTACAGCAGAGTTAAACTTCCTCTCCTGGAAAACAGCCTTACTTCCAGCCATCACTTCAGCAAGAAGAGTGTCCGGGTTGCAGGCCCTTATGGCTGTGGAACCCTTCATTATCTTCCATGTGGGGACAGGGTTTCCCTCAGGACTAACCCATCATTTATGCCCAGGGTGGTATCTAATATGGCCTTAAACTAATTCATCCATTTACCAACCTTTTTTTACTAATCCTCAGAATAAAGGGGAAAGGATCCTGCACTTCTTGAACGTGCACAGGCAGCTTAGGTTCTACCTTGACGGGACTAAACCTTTCAGAAAATCTGACCAGCTGCTAGTCAGCTTTGCTACAGGGGCAGGGGGCAAGGCCATTTCAAAGCAAACCATCTCCAAAATGGATAGCACACTGCATCCATTTCTGCTACAATCACCATGGAAAACCTACCCCACAGGGGATCAGAACCCAGCCCTAATACTTCTTGACTGCCTCCACACTTCCTAAGCTTTGGGAATCTACCCAAGTGTGATGACTGCAACAGTGAAACACGAAGAACATAGTACAGTTGTGTACACTTACCATAAACGTAGATGTTAGCTTATTCACTGTTGCAGTCCTGGTTACCCTCCCTTCAGCCCCCCTGACTTTTCTATACTTTCTACCTATCCTCATTTTTGGCCACATTTTATGGCAATGGTATTTACTTTTTACTGGAGGTCTTCCACAGCATGTAATTGCTTCCTATTTTGGGGGCTCCTGACATCTGGTGCAAGAAAAGCTAATGTAATGGCGTCGGCTGCATGTTTTATACCCCCTGACGACCTGACGTCATGGAAGAAGCGACAGCATCCGACGTAGAAATCCCAAGACTCTTGTATTCGGGCCGACTGAGGGCTACCTGCAGGCAGATAACCCCAAGTGTGATGACTGCAACAGTGAATACACTCTAACATCTATATTTATGGCAAGTGTACACAACTGTACTTTCTCAAGGTCCAAAGTTCCTTCGTATTTTGGTTCCCCCTAATACATAAGCAGCCACTTTGACTCTGTATCAGAGCTGATCGCTTTTGGCTCTTAAATGTACACAAAACACATCTCTGGTACCAAGCTTTCCAGGCCACTTCCTTGTCAAAAGGGCACCTTTGGGCAGGGTGTAACATTCCCTTTTCTCCTTGTACTTCTCATTTGCCAAGAGTCATCCCCATCTCCACCTTGGTTAAGAGCTTCCTCGGCTTGGATCTGGCATGTGGTGTTCTCTTCACATAGATCCTCAAAGCATCCTCGATGGCCTCTGCTTTCTGGTTGTCAAGATCAGTGGGCATTAAAAAACAGTCTGATCTGGAGCAGCTGATGCAGTCATTTTTGCAGGCACAATGCACTTAGGGTTTATCCCCTTGGGTCCAGTTCAGACTGTGGGGCCCTTGCCTGCATCTTTCGGATTTCCTCCATTGGCCCTTTTGGATCTGAGGTCTTCAGGGCCAGTTGAGTTTCCATGCTCCAGAATAAGATCTGAAAGCCTGGCGGTAGTTGGCTCTATCCTTCTCCTTGGTAGCCTTGACCCTGACTTGTTCGAGGCCATTGGCACCTTGGAGCTGTAGTGTTGAGGCTAAATGTCTGGGTCAGGTTCAGCAGTTCCTGATTCAGGATTGCCACTCCCTGTTGGAGCATCAGCTTTACATAGCTCGGCTCTGATCTCAACATCGGGTGAGTTTTCATGCTCCAATTTGGATCCGACAGCCTGGTGGGTCTTCAGCTCCATCCTTTTCCTTGATAGCCTTGACCTTGACTTTTTTTTGGTGCTATCACCTCGGAGCAGTGACATTGAGGTTGGCGTGTCTAGGTTGGGATCAACTGTTCCTGCTTCTTGATCATCACTCTCTCAACATCAGGTGTAGGCCCTGCCCACTTGGGTTTGTCTATGTCTTCAGTACCCTCAGTTTGGCTTCTGCTTTCATTGTGGAGAGGATGTTCTCTTCTAGAGAGAAGGGTTGGAGGTCTCCAACCGGCACTCCCTCCCAGGTTTCATCTGCTCTTCTAACCAGTCATCAGACTGCTCTGAGGCAGCCTATTTCAAGTAAAATTCAAGCTGCTCCCTTGGCGGGGCTACCCTCTTCCCCCTCTTCTTCAGCTTTGTCAGACTGGGGAGATTTTGGGGAAGAGAAAGTACAGCAAGAAGCACTTGAATTTTCCAAGAGGAATCCCTCACCCAAAATACTGACCTTGAGGAAGGAGAGGGTTCCCCCATATCCCCATGTGATGCGTGTTTTGGTGATTTATTGGAGCAGCTTCACTAGCATGGGGGCAGGACCACCGAAGCCCCCCTTTCCAGTGGAGTCAGTTTTTCTGGAAGTCTTTGGCATTGGCCCATCCACGCCATGGGTAGTTCTTCCTCCGGATGCCCTCATAGATCTGGTGTCTGGAAGAAATTCAGCTCAGTAGAACCTATTCCTAGGAAGTTAGAAAACGTTTTTGCCCCCCCCCCCCCCAAAAAAAAAAAAAAAAAAAAAAAAGACAGGCCTCATTGGAGCAAGACTGTCAAGCCATTGTGGTGGCAGCAGCCACCAAAAAGGAGATTTCTGAGGAAAGCTCCTTGATTCACCCTCCGAACAGGGAGTCGCAGTGCTGGATCAATTAGGGAAAGCAGTCCTATGCCTCATCCACCTTTGCTTTGAGGGCTTTTCACTACTTATCACACTTGGCAAGGCTTCATCGAGATCTTGTCTTAAGGGTGCTTGACATTTCTAAGACACTGCAGTCTTTCAATACCCAGAAGAAGCTGGAGACTTTTCGTCCTCTATTTCCATTGGCAGTGTTTCTGTGAGATTGATTTCTACTGCAGCTGTTGGGGCACCCTGAACTGCAGGTTATGGAATTGCATTGAGGTGCCATGGTTGGATGCATTTGTGCAACTTTGCAGACTGCTTCATAGCATCCTTCATCAGTACCCATCTTGATCAGTCCTGCTTTAGACCCAAGGTTAAGGTTATGTTGATGAAGAGCAAACTCGAGGTAGACATGGTTAGTTTTCTGCCCCCCCACGATCCTTCTCTAGGAAGCAGAAACAGGGCAAGCATCTTTTCTTCAGGAAGTCACATTTCTCTTCCCAGGACAGGTTCCTCCCAAAGTGCGGGCGGGGTGGATCATAACAGATGCCCCTCAAGGAGCAGAGGTGATCCACAGAATAAGGGCTTTCCCAGGGCTTTTTCTTAGCAGGGCCTTTCAGTGATCCTGAAAGGTTGCCCGATTGCTCATCTAGCTCTCCTCGCCAAAGATTGGGAGGTAATCACCTCAGACATCTGGGTGTTGAGTCATTTCCAGAGGTTCTGTTATTCCCTTGATAGAAGTTCCAAAACACCTCCCAAAAAGTCTCCCAGATGTTCCCACCCTATCAGAGACTTTATACAGTGGCAGAGATCCAAAAGCTGCTTGCCTTAGAGTCATTCAAGAGATCCCACCAGACTATATAAGATCCAGGGTCTATTCCAGAATTTCTTTAGTACCAAAGAAAACAAAGGACCTCAGACCAGTCTTTGATCTAGGCAGACTAAACCTGTTCATAAAAAGACTGCATTACAGATGGTCACTGTGCAGTCCAAATTACCTCTTAGGAAAGATGATTGGATGTGTTCAGTAGACCTCACGGATTCCTACTATCACATCAAGATAGATTGGTGTTTCCCGGAGGTTTTCTGGCTGGGAACCAGCCTCCATCAGTTCAGGGCCCTGACATTTGGTCTCGCCACAGCCCACTTGGTCTTCATCAAGTGCATTGCAGTGGTCATAGCATGTCTCTGGCTGCAGGGATTTCAGGTCTTCCCCATAACTGGACAATTGGCACCTTACTGTCCCCCAAAGGCATCGTTTATCTCAGCCAGGGATTATTTGCTGCAACTGTGCAACAACTTGGGCATCACAGTCAGCTACCCCAAGTAGAGTCTTCAGCCTGTGCAAGACTTATAGTTCATAGGATGCCATTTGGACATTGTCCAAATTTCTAAGCTCCAGAGTTTTCAGTCTTTGAGTATAGGCCATGGTAGTACTTGCAACTCTGAAACCTCTAATGCACATCTAAGGCTTTTGGGTCATATGGCAGCATCAGTAAGACTGATACCTCTAACCAGATAACATATGAGGACCCTAAAGTGGCCTAGTGCTGTTCAGTGGTCCCTCCAGATGCTTCCGTTGGATTTCCCTATATGACTGACGAGTTTGTCACGAGCAGATTCATTGGTGGTTGCAGTCTTTGTTAGTAGTACAAGGGAGACCATTTGTAATACTTTTTCCTTTAGCCATGGATCCCAGAGACACCTCCCTCCTGAGGTGGGTAGCATTTTGAAGGAAGGACAGTTCAGGGGTCTTGGTCTTCCACAAGACGCTCACGTTCACAATGTTCTGGAGATGGGGTGCAGTACTCCTAGCATTGCATGCTTTTCAGGGCGATCTCCCCAGAGGTGGTATTGGGGTACAGATGGCCAACATGTCAGTCATTTGTTATCTCAGCAAACGGGGAACACATTCTTACCCTCTTTGTTGGGAGGCCATGAGGGTTTTTGCATTGGGTGATCATCTTCACCAGTTTCTGATGTCAGCTCAAATCCTGGGGGAAGTCCAACATTCTGGCTGACAGCCTCAGCAAGAGTAGTCTATTGCTTCAGGAGTGGTCTAAGAATCTGATAGTGGCAACTCAGATTTTTCGGCACTGGGGCATTCCATATTGCAACCTGTTTGTGTCCCTGTCCAACCCCAAATGTGACGGCTATTATGCCATTGTTCCCTCTCCAGAAAAGGTACCCAGGGACTCTCTGATGTTTGCTTGGGCCCCAGATCTCCTTTATGCTTATTCCCCAGTTCCTCGATTAGTGAAATTTCTCCAGGAAGCAGCCTGTTACAGAGCCTCATAGCCCATTTTTGGACTCGCCAGGTGTCATTTCCCTTATTTTGGCCTCCCCTGAAGCACTCCCTTGGCTGTTTGATCCCATTCTTTATCTCATCCAACTGGGCTGGATCCCCCAAATTTTCAGTCCCTGAAGTTGACCACATGGTTCCCCCAGTTCCTTTGATAGCCAGGAATCCCAAACTTTTGCAGGCAATGGTTCATATATTGCCCTCTTAGTCCACTAGAGAAATGCATACCAGTAAATAGAAAATTTATTTTGTGGGCAGACGCTTGGGGACTTGACCCTTTCTCTGCCCCCTTGGAATCAGTCATGGACTTTCTGGCCGAGTTTGTTCGGCTCAGGCTCTAGCTTTTCTACTATCAAATTACAGTTAGTGGCCATTTTGAGCTTTCATATTGGTAGAGATAGTATGTTCTTGCTTTCTCAAGATTTCCAAGGGTATTTCTTTGCCGTAAAGCATGGGATATGGTCCCTCCCTGGGATCTGCCTTTTGTTCTTCAGGTTTTAACTGATCCTCTGTTTGAATCTTCAGCTTCCTTGGATTTGAAGCCATTGTTTTGGAAAACTTTGTTTTTGGTGGCGATTACCACTGCCAAAAAGTTTTCAGAATTGCAGGCACTTTATTCTTCCCCTCCGTACTTAATGTTTCATAAGGATAAGGATTCTGTTTGTACAAACCCTTCCTTTTTACCTGAGATACCTCCAGAAATACTTTTAACAGCTTCATTCATCTTCTGTGTTTTTCTCAGTTTTTCTAACAAAGGTTGAGTACCTTATGCATTCTTTGAATGTGCACAGGCAATTAAGATTCTATTTTGACCATACCATATCTTTCAGGAAGTCTAGCCAGTTTGTCTTCTTTTCAAAATCCTGGTAGGGCTCTCCTATGTCAAAAAATAACTTTATCCAAGTGGTTGCCCAATTTGTATTTTCTTTGCGTATTCTTTGAAAGGAAAGATTGTCCTACACAAGCCTAAGGGTTGTTCAACTAGGGCTGTAGCTACATCCACAGTTTTTCTTTCTAGTGTACCCACGGATGATATTTACACTGCTGCTACTTGGCTGGGTCACCACACGTTTATGTTGCATTATGAGCTGGGCTTGCATTCCAGGTCCAGAGCTCCTTTTGGTTCTACTGTGTTGTGGAATATCCTTTCTTAGTTCCTCCCAAGTATTTGTCATGGGTGGAAATTCTGTCCCACAAGTTGAATCCAGACAGAGCAGTCAACATCAGATACAACAGTTATGTACTCGCCATAATGATAGATCCCTGTTGTCTGTCTCCATCTGGTTCAACCTTCCCACCTCCTGCCCCCAACCTTCTTGTTGATTTGGGGAGTCTTCTCCTCTGTGTTTCGTTCTACTCGCCAAGAGTCTTACATTTCCCCTGGGTGTTTTCCTTGTAGTCATGGAAGACACTGGGACTAGGATATGTGGTATATCTTGACTCACAGGGCAATTTTGATTAGCGAGTTGATGGAGGAGTGGGGAGTTATGGGTAAGGAAGGCAGAACCAAGATGGGCTAAAGGCTTTAGAACTGGCCAGTTTCTGATCTGAGTTGTATCCAAAGTCCCACAGGTTGAACCAGACTGAGACAGACAACATTGGTCTGTCATTCTGGTGGATACATAACTTTTGTTTTCCCTTTTGCATGAGGGCCTCTGGTGCGAAACCAGGGGGGAATTTATGGTTACCCATCCATTCATCAAAGTTATGTTTGAATAAATCAAGAGAAGTGATCAGCTTTATATGGAGGGGAAGACTGTACCATAGAAGTGGTATTCTCTGCAATACATACCAATCCATCCAGCATGTTCTGTTAATCAAGCAGAAGAGGTTGAGGTCCCCTAAGTGGCTGTTTCTGATACCACTGGACTTTCAGATTTTTTAATAGGGCTGAAGAAATGGGTCTGAAGCACTGTGTGTGAGGTCGAGGTTACCTCAGGAGCCTGTATGATACCAAGTTGAGAAAAAAGACTTTGATGGTCTGCTTAATTTCTACTATTTAGTCCCTTGATTATCTTTTGTAGTGAAAAAACATTGTGCTCATTCAAGCCACTACAAATGTTTGGACAGTTATACTCTGATTGCCCTAATGAGCGCAGAATGATTATATCCCTGGATCTGGAAAGATTCATAGATAGTACTAGACTTACTGCCCTTGTGAGCCATTTTAAGCCTAACTAATCAGCCCATGTGAAAAATCAAACCCTGCATCTTGTATCTGTAAGGTAAATGCCTCAACCATTATGCCAACCTCTCAGCCTAAATTGCAGCCTAAGGCCTTTACACAAAATGCCAGTCTCACACAAGAAGCTTTGTACCTGTGTGGGCTTGAACCACTAACCTTTCGATTACCAGCTGCTCATTGTAACCAATTGTGCCACAGAGACATGAGGATGCTTTACTCGGATACAAGCTGTGCAATGTGCAGTAAAAGTGGACATCCTTAGAACAGTGGATATGTGGTGATCAAAAGGCAGTTTACCAACATAAGTACCCAGATCTCTAACTACGGGATCAGTTAGAAGGGTGTTAACCAGTATGGTAGTTAAAAGGGGAGTCATACTTGTCAAAGGATACATTTTTGTTATTTACACACATATCTCTTCACTTTATAACTGTCTTTCAATCTAACATTACATTAAATTCCTGCCTTCCCTTAAACTTTACTCCTCTTCCTGAACATTAATTTGCATGTATTATTCTCATAAATTCCATTTATTTGTATGTAATTTGCTCCTCTTTTCTAAAGATGTCTCTTCCAGTTCTTTTATCTTTTATACCATTCAATTCTTTTAATAAGGTTGGTTTAAATGTTGATATCTGATGTTCTCTTCATTCTTCCTCACCGATGGGTCACGGATCCGATCCTTGGATCTGACTTTGCCTCATTTTCAACAGACTTGGATCCAAGTCTCAAGCTCCTCCCTCTACCAATTATGCTGTACCCAGACCTCCCCAGATTTTTTGTCGTCATGGTCAGATGGAGGATTCAGAGTCTCAAGCTATAAGTTCTTATTTTACAAAATTGTGTATTTGTCTTCTAGCTTTAATATCCTATCTTTCATATCCTATCTTTCATGCTTGCTTCCTCCCTTTATAGCTGTTTAGGGCTGAAAATAGTATTTTCTGTCTCTGGTTGTGCTTAACCTTGGTCGTTTTCACTGCTAGACAGTTACAGGTCGTATTAGCTGAGCGATGATGGGATTTGATCTATTTAGTATGACTAATCTAGCTAAACTCATTTTTAACCTTGTGATCTCTCTTTTCATAACTTCCTTGATGGTTATGGTTAAATATGTTGATCTGAAGTAGTTACTTAATTTGCTCTGCAACCTGTGGGTATCGGATCCGATCTCGGATCCGAGCCGGCAGCTTTCCAAGCTACAAGATCCGAGCTCCTAGCTCCTCCCCCTACCCATAATCCCCTGCTATGTGCTACATTTCCTAAGATTGTTTTTTGCCGTGGCTGAAGCAGCTACGTTTGAAGAGCTCCTTGGCTTTTGGTGAGATTGAACCTTTTATTTTTTTCTGTCAAAAAAAAAATCTTTTTTCTAGTTGTGAGAGTATATAGTTCCTGGGGTTAGTTAGCTATAGTGTAGTTTAGTTGGATATCTTTGTTTTCCCTTTCTAACTAGTTTTTCTGGTAGTTCCCGCCTTTCCCCCTCCCCCCCCCTCTTAGTGTTTGGGTGTGTTCTTGGTGCGAGTGGTGTTATGGCTGAAGGGCCTAAGGCGGTGTTCTCGAAATGTACTGAGTGTGGCCATAAGCTTTCGCCGGCGGATGGCCACACTCGGTGCGTTTTATGCTTGGTGGCGGCCCACTTGTCATCGGCCTGCACAATCTGCGCGGCCTTTAATCCCCGAGCTCTCAGGGACAGGAAGAACAAGCTGATCCTGGCGGGCTTGTTGCCTCAGGAATCTGCTTCTTCTTCCTCCCCCTCTCAGGCACAGGCTGTCTCGGCAGCCCTCGCGCCTTCTGTGCCCCCGACTCAACCTGGGAATCAACCTCCCTCTTTGGTTGTGAGTTCGGGGGATTCAGGTACCTCCACTACGGTGGAGAAAAGGCATAAGGAGAAGGACATAAGTCCCACAAAAGGCGGGCTGAGACTCCACCCTCAGCCCCGCCGTCTAAACTGGCTAGGTCTCCCTCGAGGGTCTCCGGATCCCCCCCCTCTCGGCTCCGTTTGCCTCGTTTTTCTCCGGAGCTGGAGGAGGAGGATCAGTCTCCCTCGAGGTCGTTGAGGCGGCTGTTCCAGCCCGCCTCGATGACTTCAAGATCAACTAGAAGCCTCACTGAAGCGGATATGGATCGGATGATGCTCCGATTCATCCAGACCCAGATGCAGATGGGGGTGCTCTTGCCTCCCCCACCCCTCTGGGGGGGAGCTTGGCCCCCATGTTTGCTCAGATAACTCAGAGACCCGAAAACGGGTCGGAGAAGGAGTAATCGGATCTGGGCCCCTTCGGAACCGGGGATTCTCTGGCGCCGATAGCTCTGGTCGCTTCGCCGACTCTGCCTTCGAGTCTGTTGGATCCGAGCTCTCGGGGCCGAGGGCTGAGCATCAGATCCGGGGGAGCTGGTGTGTCTTCGGCTCCGTTGGGTTCGGAGCACACCTCTCTCTTGGCTCCGGCTGCATCGGCTCCGACCCCGATCCCTACCTCGGAGCCGAGGAGATTGCTCTCGGAGCCTGGCGAGAGTAGCTCTCCTTCGGCTTTTGAGGTTGTGGAGAGGGTACTGTCGAGGACCTCCAGGTCCCCGGTTCGGGCGTCGGATCCTCCCTTACCCCTGCTGCATGTGGGTCTATCCTCCATCATCCGACCATCGGGACAGCCTGCTTAAGCCCTCCAGTTGGTTCCCTTGGAGGAACAGGACCCTGTTGACGAGCCCTCTTCGGACAGTCCCACCGAGGAGGTCCCTCGCAAACGTCGGTGCAAGAGGAGGCACATGGACTCCCCCGAGTCTGTTACAACTGACACAGATTTACATGAAGGGGAAGGTTCCCCAAGGTCACACCCCGAGGATGTCTCCTTCGGAGACATCATGGAAATGTTGCGTATTAGAGGGGGGTAGTCTGCCCAAAAACGTTCCGCGGATGAATCCGTGTTCCTGGATGCGTTTGAGGCGGGCTCTTCTACCTCCTGGTTGTCCCCTCCGGCTGACCCCCTGGTAGACCTAATTACTACCAGGGCGTGGAAGGAGCCCGACACCGTGGAGCCTATCCCGAAGCGACCCGACAAGATCCTTAGCCTCCCAGTGGATAGACAGTCTTGGGCCAAGGGAACCCCCGTGGATGCCATGTTAGTGGCGGCTGCCACCAAGAGAGAACTCGCGCAGGAAAGTTCTTTGGTTCACCCGCCAGATAAGGAATCTCGGGCACTGGACCGCATTGGGAAGCGGATGTTTAGTTCATCAACCTTTTCTATAAGGGCACTGAACTATATGGCACATACCATTAGGCTGCAATGAGACTTAATTAAGGAATACGCTGCAGCCCCCCTCCGGAGTCCATGTCTGTCGAGGACAAAAGTGTTCTCGACTCATATGGCCACTCTGAAATCCATCTCTAACACGTCCATGCGTCTACTCTCCCATGCCACGGAGGGAGCCGATAGGGCCAGCGGAGCCGGGGTAGTCTTGCGACGTCACTCCTGGCTCCATCTTTGCGATTTCGCGGATCCCTTCAAGGCGTCCTTTGCGAATGCACCCTTTGACGGATCTTCGCTCTTCGGCAAGACCGTTCGCGAGACGCTGGTCCAAAGCGAGAAGGATGGGAAGATGCTGTCTGCCATCGGGGTCCGCTTCTCTAATCCCCAACAATCCTTTTCTAGGAATCAGAGGGGACAAAAGAAGCTGTGGTTCCGTAAGTCCCAGCAATCCCATCCAGCTTCGGACCCCTCGTCCTCTAGAGGCAGAGAAGGACAAGGAGGACGCCGGCCCAGAGGCAGAGGGGGGACCGCGTAACTTCGGGTCCAGGAAACCCTTCCCGGATAGACCAGCGCAGCAGCCCTGAGGGCTTACCTGGCTGTCCCTCTCTGGAGGCAGTCGGGGGGCGATTGTCGGAGCACTTGTCATTCTGGGAGTCCATTATGACAGATCAATGGGTGCTCCGCATCATATCCAGAGGTTATACCATCCCCTTCATAAACCACCCTCCCTCGACCAGGCACCTCCCCGATGTTCCACCCGATCGAAGGGAGTCAGCAGCTTCAGAAGTCCTGAAGTTGCTAGAAAAAAAAAGAGCCATCCAGCCCGTCCCCCCAGACCAGTCCGGATTGGGTTATTACTCCAGGTTCTTTTTAGTGCCAAAAAAGACGGGGGACCTAAGACCCATTCTAGACCTCTTCGCTTTGAACCTGTTCATTCCCAGAGAAAAATTCCGGATGGTCACCCTCCTCCAATCTATTATCCCCCTTCTGCGGCAGAACGACTGGATGTGCTCTATAGACCTCAAGGATGCGTACTACCACATCTTGATGGACAGACGATCCAGAAAGTTTCTCCGCTTCCGGCTGGGAGCCAGTCATTACCAGTTCAGGGTTCTCCCATTCGGCCTCACCTCAGCCCCCAGGGTGTTCACCAAGGTCATTGCAGTGGTTGCAGCCCACCTGAGACTTCAGGGCATTCAGGTCTTCCCGTACCTAGACGACTGGCTCCTTACCGCCACCAACAGGCATCAGCTCTGCGTGGCAAGAGATTATGCTCTGACCCTTGCCCAGAGCTTAGGCATCTCTGTAAACCTCCAGAAATCCTCTTTGCCCCGTACAGGTCCTGGAGTTCATAGGGGCCAAGTTAGATACCCGCATCTCTCGAGCTATGCTAACTGCGGACAGGCTGAACAGCTTGTCGTTTCAGGTGCTAATTCTTCTTCAAAGTCCGGCCCCGGTGGCGGAATTAGTCCTGAGGGCACTAGGATCTATGGCAGCAGCGATCAGTCTCTCCCTTCACGCACGTCTGTGGATGAGGGTTCTGCAGTGGACCCTTCAAGTTCAGTGGTCCCTACTACTCCATCCGTTGAATACTCAGATTCCTCTGGGCAGAGTTTGCAGGCACTCACTTCTTTGGTGGCTCTGTGCCCCAGAGCTGAGGGAAGGGAGGCCCTTTGTTGTCCCCCCCCCCCCCGAAGCCATGCTGACCACGGACGCTTCTCGCCTCGGGTGGGGGGGGAATTGTTCGGGCAGAACCGTCTAAGGCACGTGGACTCCCCTGGAGACCGCTTTGCATATCAGTGTCCTAGAGATGAGGGCGGTGCTTCTAGCATTGCAGGCTCTCCACGACCTTCTACCTCCGGGGACTATTGCAATCCAGACAGACAACATGTCAGTTGTTTGGTACATAAACAAGCAAGGAGGAACCAGGTCCTACCCCCTTTGCCGGGAGGCTATGAGAGTGTGGGAATGGGCGATATCCACCAACCGTTTTCTGGTAGCAACGCACATGCCGGGCTGGTCCAACATTTTGGCGGACAAACTGAGCAGAGTGATTCTCACTCCGTACGAGTGGTCTCTCAATCTATCAGTTGCGAAGCAGATCTTCCGCAAATGGGGTTGGCCTTGCTGCGATCTTTTTGCTTCTCACTTAAACACAAAATGCAGCGAGTACTTCACAATACTTCCCCCCCCCGAAGGGGAGAATCCCAGAGACGCTCTAGTCCATGCTTGGCCGCCCGGTCTACTTTATGCTTATCCCCCCCCCCTTCCGCTCATGACGAAGTTCATACAGAAAGCCCGTCTGTTGGGGAGCAGAGTTATTCTCATAGCCCCATTCTGGCCTCGCCTGCAGTCTCGCAGTGTATCTCTGCCATGGATACTGGATCCCATTCCAGACCTGATTTCACATCCGGCGGGATACCAACCCCCAAACCTGGTGAACCTCAAGCTTGCGGCTTAGTTGCTCCAGTTCCACTGATGGCTAGGACTCCCGGTATCTCATCTCCTGTTAAGGCCATTCTAGTCGCAGCACATAAGCCGACTACTAGGAAAATTTACTACAGCAAATGGAAACGTTTCTCTGTCTGGGCTAAAGATAGAGGTCTGGATCCATTTACAGTTCCTATTCCTACTATTCTAGACTTCCTGTCGCTGATATTTAGACAAGGGGCTAGTGCTTCTACAGTTAAAGTGCAATTGGCAGCCATCTCCCACTTCCATGTGGGAGACGGACTAGGATCTTTAGTTTCTACGAGATTATGTAAAACCTTCCTGCCGGGCGTTTTCCTCTTGAAGCCTCCGGTGAAAGTGGTGGTGCCTCCGTGGGATTTGACCTTAGTCTTACAAGCCTTGACAGGCCCACCCATTGAACCCGCGGCTTCGATTCCTTTAAAATTCTTGTCCTGGAAAACAGCCTTTTTGGTGGCCATTACTTCAGCCAAAAGGGTGTCAGAACTTCAAGCTTTTATGTATGAAGCATCCTTATCTCATTTTTCACAAGGATAGTGTTCCTCAGGACTAATCCGTCGTTCTTGCCTAAGGTGGCTTTGGAGTCAAATATCAATCAATCAATAAACTTACCCGTGTTCTTCCCAAATTTTCAGAATAGAGGAGAATACAAATTGCATAAATTGGATGTGCACAGACAACTGCGTTTTTACCTGCACAGGACTAAAGATTTTCGCAAGTCGGACCAGTTGTTCATGTCATTTGCTAAATCGGCCATGGGTAAGGCCATTTCCAAAGTGACTGTAGCAAATTGGATTTGTCAATGCATAGTTCACGGGTAGTTATCCGCAGGCAAACCGGTTCCTACCGGAATTCACACTCACTCTGCAAGGGCTGTGGCCACCTCTGCAGCCTTCTGGTCCAGGATCCCCTTGAATGACATATGCTCAGCAGCTACCTGGTCCTCTTCACATACGTTTATTTTTCATTGTAAGTTGGATATAGTATCGAGAGGTAGGGCTTCCTTTGGCTCTGCGGTGCTTCGGAATATCCTTTCATAAGGCCGCCCAAGGTTTTTCCCTAGGTAGCTGGGGACTCTGTCCCACAGGTTGCAGAGCAAATGAAGTAACTACTTATAAAGAAGTTATGTACTCGCCATAACGTTCCATCTGAGTAGGTACTTCATTTGTCTGCAACCGACCCCCCCCCCCCCTGCCATTCCCCCAAACCTTTCGGGATTCCTGATCACCAAAGAAATCTTTGTTCTGCTTTAGGACAGTTATCTGGTGTTACTTCCTCTATCGAGGGTAGGAGTTGTGTAAGAGGCAAAAAAATTCGATCTGAGGTAATGTAGCACATAGCAGGGGATTATGGGTTGGGGGAGGAGCTAGGAGCTCGGATCTTGTAGCTTGGAAAGCTGCCGGCTCGGATCCGATACCCACAGGTTGCAGACAAATGAAGTACCTACTCAGATGGAACGTTATGGTGAGTACATAACTTCTTTTTTCTTCCTTCTGTACACGAATATTCTTTTTGCAGAACCTGTTTTCAGCGGCCCCTGTTAGCTGGTCTGTTCCCTCTGTTTTCTGGTGGGGTTTTGCTCATGGCCTTTGGGGACACTCAAGCCCATCCATGGTCAGGGTTTGTTTCCCCTTCTTGTCGTTCCTCCGAGAGCTTGTGCAGGACAGTTGAGATAGCAGTTGGAGTGAAGGATCTGACTGTTCAGTGCTAGTCTCTTATCAGTACCGTTTTTCTTGGTGCATTTGTTTCATAAAATGTTTCCCCTGGCTATTTAGTGGCAAACCATTAAAGGGTGAAGTTAGGAATTAATGACTGTTGACTTCACTTTCTTCTGAAAATCAGATCCAGCTCCTCAGATCTGAAGCTCCTAGGACCTCTGTCAGATCCTAGGTCCCTCCACTGATCTGATAGAATCAACCCATGATGTTTTCATTCTTTGTTTATTGCCATCAGATCCTACCCCCGGATTCGACTGACTGACTGCACCTTGCTGAGGGTTATAGGCTTTCTCAGATCAGAGATACCTGAGCAATTGGTCGACTCCTAACCTAAGATCCAATCTGTTAGACCATTTCTCATCTACAGATCCTAGGTCTAGGTTCCGACAGATAAAGGTACAAAAAAATAGGATCAGACAGATAAAGGTACAAAAAAAGAGAGAGAGACAGACAGACTTCTCTGATCCAAGTTCACGGATCTAAAACTGCAGAGGTCTCCACCAGATCCAAGGTTCTCTTGGGATCCGACAGGTTTGCTTCCTATACTGTTTCACAGTTTTGTTGTTAATTCGTTGGATCCTGTATCTTTGGATCCGATGGACTGAAATTTGATTTGGGACATGGCATATTGGGATCCAGGCTGATCGGATCCGAACGGTTTCCTTGCTCTTTCCTATTTTCCTCCTCCTTTTATTCATCAAATCCTAAGACTATGGTCTGACAGCTGGTAGTCTGGCCTGGATTGAACTATGAAACTATGGAATCCAATTTCTTTGGATCTGAAGCTTTTGGACCAGTTAAGGCTTTTTTCAGATCTTCAACTCTTTTGAATCCAACTGTAGTGCAATTATTTCTTTTAAGCAGTAATTAGTTTTTATGAGCAGGTTTCCTCTGGTCCAGTGGTGCAAGGTTTGATTCCCTTCACCACCGATGTTCATCGTGTTTCACTGTTGCAGTCATTACACTTGGGTTATCCTGCTGGCAGGCTACCCGCAGTCGGCCTGAATTCCAAAGTCCTGGTCTGGCGTCGGTTGCTATCGCCTCTTCCCTGACGTCAGTGCGCCAGGGGTATATAAGATGCAGCCGACGCCATTTTCTTCAGTCTTTCTTGCCACGTGGTGCCCGAAGCAAAAGCAGTTCGCAAGTGCCTGTCTGTCGACTCCTGAGATTTTTGAAATTGAATTTCAGATCCGAATTCTTCAATAAAGCTAAGTACCCCGTTGGGGAAACTTTTTCTTGCTCCAGACCAATGTCAGTAAAAGTTAACAATTGTATTTCTTGTGGGAAGCAAATACCTCATAAGGATTTTCATTCTTACTGTATTCCTTGCCTAGGCCCTGACCACGACGTTGCTAGTTGTCGGTTTTGTGCTAGATTCATACAACGCACTATTAAGCGTCTGTTCGATTTTGCTTTACATTACTTCGGCGGAAGGTTTTACTATATAATGCCATCGGAACAACCGATGACCGGAGTCCATAAAAAGCGCAAGGACAAAGAAAAATACAGGCAGTTTTCAGTGAGGCGCTTTCACAGCCCCTGACACCCGCTACCTCAGAGCCACAGGCTGCCTCCGACTCCCACGTGGAGACAGCTAGGCCTCTGGACACTCAAGGTATTGGGCCTAAGGAAACAATTCCCTCAGATGGGTCCAGAGCCGCTGAGCAGGTATCTGCTTCTGAGGGTGTTTTCAGACCTACACAGCTTACTATCAAGATCACTTCAGCAGCCAAGGCAAAGTCTAAAACACCTTTAAAGACAAAGCAACAAGTACAGCATTCTCCTGGACAGTCATCTATGCCAAAGAAACAGATGCTCAAAATGGCCGAGGACCTAATTACTTTGATCAGGGGTTCCTATCGCCCTCCTGATAAAAGACCTAGGCAAGACACTGACAATGACTCCTTTTACCAGGTTTCTATTTCTTCTGATTCATCTTCAGAACAGGGATATTCATTTCCTCCCTATGAGGACAATGATGCTGAAGAATCTATCCCTTCAGCCTCTCCTCCTGAGGACTACTCTTTTGAGGAAACCCTGCACACTATGAGGGAACATTTCCATTGGGAGAGCCAGGATTATTCAGAATCCAAGAAAAGGCTCGGAGACTTTCTTTTATTGCCTCAGCACAGGCCCCTTGCTATCCCCCCTGTACTTGATATTGTTGATGTATTTTCTGAATCCAGTTTGACTCCTGATTCTTTGGCCCCTGCACCAGTTAAGCCAGATAGGTACTACAGGATCCAAAACCCTCTCAAATTTCTTTATAAAAACCCTGCTGCTGATCCAGAAACTATTTCTCAGGGTCCCAAAGGGGTCAAGGCTTCCACTGCAAAAAATCCTGTTCCCTCTGATAGGGATTCTAGAGCACTGGACAGATGGGGGAAGAAAGTTTACACCTCTGCTACTTTAGCTGTAAGGGCTTTAAACTGCGAGTTTCACATGCTTAAATATCAACAATACCTAATGTCTTTGCTAAAACAGAAAATGCTTACAAGCTCTGAATATCCTGACAACAAGGAAATGCAGGATTTATTGCATGCAGCTAAATAAGTGGGAAAGCATACTTTGCAATGTGATTTTGATTCATTAGAGGCATCTTGCAGAGCTGCAGTTACAGGTTCTGTCATTCGAAGGCATGCTTGGTTAAAAGAACAGAGTTTTACCTGATCGTGTTAAAGCAAAACTATTGGATGCTCCATTACAGCATGATACTTAGTTTGGTGTTAAGGCCGAAGAGGTATTAAAGAAAATGGAGGATAAAGCAAAATGTTGACACTGCAACAACTTCTACCCATGTTGGCCACGAAGGCTTGGCTAGTTACTTTGGACCTCAAAGAGGCATACCTGCATGTTCCAATCAGACAATCTTGCAGAAGATACCTCAGATTCATAGCTGGCTCAATGCATTACCAATTCTCTGCACTGCCCTTTGGCTTGTCTACTGCGCCCAGGGTCTTCACAAAATGCCTGGCACCAGTAATTGCATTTTGCAGACAAAAAGGAATTCAAATATATCTGTACTTGAACGACTGCCTTATTCAAGCAGAGAGCAAGGACATTCTACTAAAGCATCTGGCGTTTGTCAAAGGATTACTAATTTGCCTAGGGTACACAGTAAACGAAAAGAAATTAAAACTAGTGCCGTCTCAAGAGATAATATTCCTGGGTGCAAGCTTAAATACAACTGCCCAGATGGCTTATCTTACGCCACACAAGCAAAGGCAACTGACTCATTACTTTCAAATGATGGCTACAAAGACCCAGCTACCTGCAAGAAACATTCTGCAGGCTTTGGGCTTCA
The DNA here is from genome assembly GCF_019279795.1 of Protopterus annectens. Lineage (NCBI taxonomy): Eukaryota > Metazoa > Chordata > Ceratodontiformes > Protopteridae > Protopterus > Protopterus annectens. The sequence continues at coordinate 339,105,347 of NC_056742.1, read as the reverse complement.
TGGCATCCTGCAGCCTGCTAATTCCGTATGCAAGACTGCATATGAGGAAGCTACAATGGTATCTAAAAAGTGTTTGGACTCCACATTGCCACAGCCTAGAAACAATAATAACTCTTATTCCCTGCCTGCAACAGGAGTTTCGATGGTGGGCACTGGCCTGTCACCACAACAAGGGACAGCCTTTCACTTTACCCACAGCCAGGCAGACACTAACAATAGATGCATCGGATTATTCCTGGGGGGCACACATGGCAGGAAAATGTATTCAGGGCACGTGGCCCGCGGACCAAAATTCATCTTCATATCAATCAAAGAGAGATTCTAGCTGTATAGAATGCCCTGACAGCCTTCAAGGATCTACTACATCCAGGGCAACTATTGCTAAAGATGGACAATACTACAGTTATGTGGTACATAAACAAGCAAGGCGGCACACATTCCTACCCCCTCTGCAGGTAAGCCATGACTTTGTGGAACACAGCACTGACCTATCAAGTACATCTGCAGGCACAATTCCTGCCAGGAAAGAAAAATACTCTGGCAGACGAACTAAGCAGAAACCTCATGGACCCTCATGAGTGGAAACTAGATCCACAAGTCTTCAGCATAACAAGGAAATGGGGATGCCCAGACACAGATCTTTTTGCCTCCCCTCACAACTGCCAACTACAGAGATTCTGCACAAGGACTTATGACTCACAAGCATGGAAAGTGGATGCTCTATCATTCAGCTGGAAAACCCTAACAGTTTATGCCTTTCCACCCCTGCCTCTCCTCCCCAAGGTACTCCTAAAAGTCAGACAAGAAGCCAAAAATGATTCTGATTGCCCCAGACTGGCGACGCCAGCACTGGTACCCAATCCTAAAGAGCTTGTCTCAAGGCCCAGCTTGGACTTTACCTCAAATTCCTCATCTTGTGACTCAACAAAACAATCAGATCCTGCATAGCCAACTCAGAACCTTTAAATCTGGCTGCATGGCAAATAATATAGCCACTCAGAACACACCTCTCTCTAAAGCTGTTACTGATGTCATTTTGGAAGCCAGGAGGCCTAGTACCAGGAAATCTTTTGCAGAAAAATGGAAGAGATTCTGTGCTTGGAACCAGGCACAAGGACTCGAACCACTTGTTCCAAATATTCCTCAGATTTTACAATACCTAACTGAGATGCTGGGCAAAGGCC